>NW_020799266.1:898134-904514 GCF_003259725.1 Athene cunicularia | reverse complement strand
GGGGGGCGGGGAGAGGGGGAAGCAGTTATCTTGTGAAATGCCAAAGGAACAACCACCACTGTCCTTCTATCACCATCATCAACAACAACAACAAAAAAATCTGATCCGTGAATGCGTCCTTCATCTGTTTGAGAAATCCAGTGCAACGCTGGCGTTTGAAGGCTGTCTTATGCATGTTATGCAACCTCAATAAAACATTTTTTAAACGAGGAAAAAATGTTGGGTTTTTTTTCCAGACCAAACCAGCTTCTCGGGATAGATGAGAAGAGTAGCTTGGCCTCTGTGCTTCAGCATCACCGTGCACACTGTTTCTGCTGGAAGCATGGCAAAAAGGTACTGGCAGCAGAGCCGGATGCTGTTTGCAGCTCAACCACAAGCAACATAAGCACACAGTTACTGTCCCTTCCAAAGGCATCTTCTGCTCCGCCTCGCAGCATTACATATACCCATCCATTCTTCACTATCAAGGTTTAAGTGTCCTCCAGGAATTCTGCTCTGTTTGGGATATCACAGTTAATAAAAAAAAAAGCATGATGACAGACTTCTAAGCCTTTAGGGGTCACTGCACTGCCAAGAAAAACTGTGATCAGTGAGAAAATATCATTTTCTAACACCTAAAAACACCGCCAAAACCAGAATGCATTCATATGGAACAGGCACAGACCCCTCTCCTGTGAAACCAACTGGTGAGCTCTGCAAATTGTTTTAAAGACATTTTCATGCAGGTGAGAGCAGCGGCATACATAGTATAGCAGCCTAGAATTAGCCCTGAAAACACTTCATTTAGGCAACTACTACCAGGCATAACAATAAAAGCCATTTCTTACAGCTGAATCACTGTCAGAAGGGCTTGATGGTCTCATTACACTAGTGAAGCTTCTGTAGTATACACATGGCCAGTCAGCCCTGGCACTGAAGCTGTTGCTTTCCATATTTCAAAGGAAATACCCAGGTACAGGATTTCTTATGAAGGCAATAATCATCTATAACAGCAACTGTCAGGCTAGCCAAAGTTTGAGAATCATTGTCAACACTCCTATGCATCTGCAAAGAATTCATGAAGACAGTGTGGCAGTACACATGGCACAAAATGTACCAATTCATATTCAACATGCATAAATAGGAAACAAAGGGAAAAAAAAACAGTAAAAAACATTTGGTAAGAAGGGTGCAAGAAGTCTCCATCACTGTCTTGGCTGGCGAGGGGCCAGAAAGGCTGCGTGCATCCATACCCAGTCAGGTGATATTTATTAAAGAACAAATCTTCCATTCACCACCCAAAGTATTATTCCAGAAAGTAAGGTGGTTTTTTTGGGGGGTGAGGGGTGGAATGATGTTTCTTATCCCACACCACCACCACCTATGCTCTCCAGCACACCACCCCAGAAGTTCTAAAGAACCAGGATACTCTCCAGGAAACCACATCAGCAATGGTCTCCGACCTCCATGCAGGTTTGGTGTGGAAACCTGGAAAGTGGCTGAGTGACAGGGAGTGCTGCATCAGTGCATAATTCTAGCATTTACAAAACACAAGGGCATCAGTAGCAAAATTTGTTAATTTCCAGTTACGTATTTTTGATATATTTATGATGTAGTTGTTGCTAATAAAGTCCATATATAGGATAAAAAGTAAGTACTTGCTAATAAAGTACATATATAGGATAAAAAGTAAAACCTCTGAGCAAGAATCCCACATCCGAGACAGCTCCCTCCATTAAAGCAGAACCACAGAAGAATTAGTCAGCAGTTCCTCGCACAGAGCAGTACAGACACTTATCCTCTCATCACATACAATACATCCATACAAGCATATAGTCAAATACAACAAATAACCTGAGCTAAAGAACAACAAAATCAACATGGCTTTAAGCCCCAGTAGCTCCCTTTTTAAGGAGCATTCTCCAACTGCAAGCATCACACTCAGCAATTGCAGATAAACAACCCTTTGGGTGTAGAAATCAGAAGAAATGGCAACGCTTTGTATTTTCTAAGATTTAGAATGTTGCTGCAGAGGTCAGAGAGGGCCTTTGTGAGCAAGAGAGATCACACGAGTACTGGGTGTTTCCTGAAGCTTGATGGGCAGCAGGACTTACAACTTTGTCTTGTTTGTGGCATTTTAGTTGAAGTTTGAAAAAACTTTGTGATTCCTTGGAATCACAACCAAGTTGCCTCAGCTCCTGCTTCTTCATGTGGTCAGCCCCATGACCGAGACCAGGAGCTGAGCAGCCACGAGCTCCAAGACATATAAAACCAGTTACATATGCACAAATTAACTGTCCAACAGACAAAAAACATCTGGGTACCACCCAGCTGGTGCAGTGGTTCTGCTCAGTGTGGGTCAGAAAAATTTTTAAATCTTCACTCTCTTACGGCAAGACCCCACATACTGCAAAGTTCCTGCAAAGTCAGTACAACTGAGTAACTACAACTCCACTCCTCCCTGGGGACAGAGGGTTTTTTTTGGTTTGATTTTTTTTTTAATATGCCACTGGGGGAAAAAAAAAAAATTACACTAAGCTCTCAAAAATCCCAAATTAACATTTTATTGGAAGCAGAAACGATCTGAACTTCTTCATTAACTCATTTGTACAGACAAAGCTACACCCTCCTCTGTGCTTTTGTATTCACTCTGGTGGAAAATTCCAGCTCTTTTTGCAGTGTAGACATTTGTATAGAAATCTTCATGATGATGAGCTAGTAACTGAAAAGTTATAGCTGACAGACCTACATGACTGTCAACTGTGCTGACTCCTCAGTCATAATAATTCGATTATATGGCACAGAAGTATGAATGAGCATGGCACCAAACACTACAATGTGACAAATGCAGCAAGGCCGGGGAGATGATGTTACAACCCGGCATTCACAGATTGACACAGGTAAGCAGAAGGTCTCACCAAGGAGACATCTTGACAGACAATCTTCTAAACTCCTCCTTCCTTCTGCTTCTTCCAACACCATAGCAGCAGCTATAGCGTTGGCTTTATATTACACTGTGTAAAATGCTTTAAAAGGAGGTATATTATTCTTCAGCAATGTCCCTGCTGCAAACCAGAAGCCAGCAGACCTGTGGTCCCATAGTTCAGATCCCAACTCCAAGGTATTCCCAGACTCCCCATGCACTTACATCTCACACCACCACAACCATGTTCACCTTTGCGGGGCTGGAACTAAGAGGCCACTCACTGCCAGCTGACGTGCCAAGTTATTTAGTAGCCAAACATGAATTGGATGGAGTACCTGCTGGGTGTTCCACCCGTTTACTGCTTGAAGTAACCAAAAACATACATACAAGCTCTCTTACTGACTTTTATTTAAAATCATGTATGTTTCCAATTAAGTACTTATCTTAAAAATATCAGGAAGGTATAATTTTGTTCTGTGGCTGAGCTAATTGATGTTCAGATTTTCACCAAGCCCTGTGCCTTTCTCTCTGTCAGCCCATGGATAAAGCTCAATTGCATTGTAAAATGCCTGGATTTCCTGAGGACCATAAGAAATTTATTTAGTAACTTTTTCATCCAAGCTGAAGGAAAAAATAAATTGAATTTGTAACAAGGACCATCTCTTTGATGAAAACCATGTCCGAATGAACTACATGAGCAAAACAGCAAAGACAGAGTACTATAAAATGGTTAAAAACACCTCTTCATCAACTGCTGAGCATGTGCTTGTTTGACACTCACAACACTGTTGGATTAATTCTCCAGCCACAGCAGGGACAAAACATGCAGCACCTGAACTGGCAGCATAGAAAAGCAAACATAAACCACTCCCCAAGCCCCATCTTCTACCATCTGCAAAAACAAAGCACAAAGCCACATACAAGCCTTCCTCTTCTGGAAGGAAGTACAGCAATCCAAGTCATATAACCCTATATTTATGTAAATCAAGTTTTTCTTTCTGCCTATGCAAAGGTAGACACACCTACACAAACTGAAAAAAAACCCATGCCTAATTGGCCAATCCATCCATTTCAAACCTATCACAGCCAAAAGAAACCATTACAAACAGTCACATCTAACTTCAGTTCTCCACACAAGGACAATCCAGAAAACCCCTCAGCAGAAAACTTATTATGTATGACAATGGAACTGGTGAATTGGGATATGAATTTTCAAGAACACACCTGAAAAGCCAATTTAGTGAGCAGAAATTTAAATACCTATATTCCTTTACATTTAGGAAATGTAAATGTACACAAATCCCAAATAATTCCAGCATTTACAAAACACAAGGTCATCAGTAGCAAAATTTGTGAATTTCCAGTTACATATTTTTGAAATATTTATGATGCAATTGTTCATGATAAAATAGAATGAAGTCCATATACAGGATAAAAAGTAATACTAGATCCATATCAATTTACATAAGTGCACTAAAACCCCCTCCTTATTCACTTCTTTGTTTAAGGTATTCCAGATACTAACCCACAGTCAGGTTGTTTTTCTGCATCAGCACAGTGAAAGCATCCAAGAGGCAGTCACAAATTGACCAAATTATTATCTAGGTGCAATTCATACACCAAATCATACTAATCTAACTACAGCATCAAATTCATGCCAATTTGAAATGAAAAGTGCAAGTCTGTGCGCAGACACTTACACTGCCTTCAGTCTAGACTACAGTCGAGCCTGTAAGGTCACAATTTCAATCAGCAGCAGCAATAGAAATATGCACTTAGTTAACTGAATAGATTCTAATTAAATCCACACATTTGTATACTATCAGTACAGCAACACTAAATCAACATTAATTTATAATTTGTTGGGTTTCCTTCCAGTCAGATCTGTTTCCAGACTGGATTGACTGCAGAGCAGCAGGCAGGGCTGTGCGGACGAGCAGAGCACCTCCGCTAGCAGGGGCATTCACGGGTGTGCGCTTCTAGCAGTGGCAACACTGCAATACAAGGTAACAGTCAGATAGCCACGGAACTTCGGCGGCTCTGCAGCTAGAGGATAAATGGGAAAGACCTAGCCTGGACAGAAAACAGCTGAAAGCAGACAGCACGGAGCAGGCATAAACGGTCAATTTTCACAGGAAGGGAGACTGCCCGGGAGCCTTTTGCAGTGCTCTGCCATACACTCTATTTCTAAACAATTGGTAAAGGGGAAAGGAGTAGAGTGAAAGTCTCCTGAGGATCTAAGCTATTCTGATAGTAAAGATAAGGGCTGACTGAAGACCTGCAGAAAAACGCTAGGAGACTGAATAATCGGGAATTAAAATAACTGATGAAATTCAATGCAAATAAAGTAGCAGTCTGAAGAAAAATGATCCTAATTTCACATATAGTGCTCCAAAATGTTCATTAACATTCAGAAAGTCTTGCTGGACTCATGACAGACTGATAAAAGCATCAGCTCACAGCGATTCAACATATAAAAATATAAACCTAATGTTAGGAAATTATTAGTAATTAAACTACCATATAAAGCTATAGAAGGCAGCTTAAACCCTGGATGCAGTGCCTGTTCCTTCATTTCAAGAAGACATCATGGAAGGAGGAAATGTTTCTTAAAAGGAAACAAGGTTTGAAAAGATGAATAATGAGGAAAAATCAATTAGGCTAGGGTTCTTCTGCCTGGAAACATAGATTACTGCAGTGACATAGGACAGAAGCCCATAAAATAATCAGTTGCATGGAGAAGGTAGATAGTGATCAGTTGTTTGCTGTTTCCAAACAATACAAAAGCTTAGAAATATGAATAAAAGCAGCAGCTGTTAAGTTCAAAAGAAAACAAGCAGAGGTTGTTAACACCTACAACATTAATTTGTGCTCTGGAAGCTCTCCCCTGGGATATGTCAGTGCTATACATTTAAATGGACTGGAGACAGAAGCAAGTTCACAGAAGAAAAATACATTAACCATCAACAAAATAAATGTAAACATCTACCTCTTGACATTCTACAGCTGTCAAGAGGGCTATCAGACAGGTTTAAAAAATTTCCCCTGACCTTACACTCTTCTCTTTTTGGTCACAGTGGACTAGACGGTTCCACGTGATTCTACGGCTGTGCTTACACCGCAAAAATCAATTACCTGTCTGGTACTCCTCAGCCCTTCTCTGAACTCACTCAGCTTGCTTACCTGGCAAAAGCTGATCTTCTGGGGAGGTGGGAACAGAGGGGCTGGATTAGTGCCCTGCTTATTTGGCGAACTGAACTCATTCAGGAAAACATCCGGTAAATGCTAGAGGTGGTACAAAACAGCGCAAGAATAGGACCAGCCCTTTTGCATGCCAGCCAGTCATTAGATCAGTTTAAGATGTAACACACAGCTTCATCACCAATACAGATTAAAAAGAAGCAGCAGATTACCTATATCCTCTGTTCGAACACACAGAGAAAAGCCACAATTGTATCTCTTATTGGGGGGGGGG
>NW_020799266.1:894900-898084 GCF_003259725.1 Athene cunicularia | reverse complement strand
GGGGGGGGGGGGGGGGGAAGGGCCAGTTTCACATTTTTAATCCATCTGGTAATTATGAAGAGAGTCTGGCTTATACAGACTGAATAGTAAAGGTTACCTTAAAATGAAACACTGCATTTATAACCTCTGCTGTATTTATACTATGTAATAAGGAACACCCCTTCAGCAAACTAAAACTCAAATACAGAAATGCATCCAAGACTGGTAAGGACAATAGCCAAATGAAAACAAAGCTATTCCTTCCTGTGCTTCCCACAGCATCAATCTGATTACGACATTAAATGGTGCCACATCAGTTACAGGAGCCAGGGGAATATGACCAGATAGAAAAAGGTAAATGTTCAATAAGAACATATTAAAATCCCAGCAAGTACCACTTACAATTCAGAATTTATGAGGACAGAACTGAAGACCAAGTGAGATTATTAAGATCTCATCAACTCTGATTTGCACAATAGAAGGCCCAGTCACCCAGTCTTTCCCATGGTCAAGACCATATTAAAACTGTTTTGCTTAATAAATGACCTGATCTGGCCAGAATACTGAGAATTTCCAGGGGAAAGCAATACAGAATTTTATTATTCCTCCCAAACCACGTTCATATGAAAAAGAGACCCTTGGATTGCATCAAGACACATACCAGGAACATTTTCTTCAACATTACACAGAGAAACAGTAACAAAACACTCCTCTGTCCTTTAACTATCACAGATCAAACCAGGCTGTAATAATTACGGACGCAAACAATCTTAACCAGTACTGCACAACTGTCCAACACTAGGCTTTAGAGTCATAAGCAGCAGAGGCGTATTTACTTATATCCAAGACACAGCTGACAAATGATGAGCGCAAGATAAACCTTCATAATGGAGGGTTACAGTGTCAGCACTGCCTACAGAAATAGAACTCACTCAGTGTTTGGCTTTACCTTTTTCCAGGAAGCAACAGTGGCAGCAATCTAGCTGAGCTATTATTTGTGAGAATGACAATTAAATAACTAAAAATTAAAATCCCTATTCTGTTACACATGAAAACCAACACCACCACCACTCCCCAATTTTAAACCTCATTTGCTTTCTCCTATTTATTTTTTATTTTAGTTTTGTGCTTAGACTATGGCATGACCATAATTTTTTGAGCTTCTTATTGAAAATACCACAGCTATATATATTACTATTTTTCTGTAACATTTACCTTGAGCATGCAACAGAGGACTGTTTAAGAAAACTGTCCTACAAGAAACTTTAAGAAAATTTCCTAGTATATCTTTAAGGAACCAAAATATATGTTGTTCAAAATAAAGCCTCTGAAATCTAAATGTACCACTACAATTACGCTTTCCAATGAAAAACACTAAAGATCCTGTCACATATAACCAACGTGAAATATGAGCTGCAAACAGAAGTACTGGAGGATTTCTGAAGGTGATCTAGATTGGAAAGATGCAAACTAAACAGGTTTGTTAATTTCAATTAGTTTTTAACCTTAGATACAAAATTAGTAGCTACAAATATAATTACAGACTCCAACAACGTTGCTTCCAGCAATTAATTTTCATTTTATAACATTTCCAGCTCCTAGATTTGCACATGTCTCAATCCAAACCAAGTATAACTTACACTAAGTTTCTGCCCTTAAGACACATTTCAGTGCCTCAGTGTGCCACACCAAGCCAAGCTTCAAAATCCCAAAACAAACAAATGAAATTGGAACAGTCACTGCCAGTCCTGAGCCCTCTCCACAATCCCAGTCCAATGGCCAATAATCCAAATGAATGCCAGTGATTGCCTTGCTTCTTCAGGAGTCTACCCCCAACTCAGCAAGACACATATGATAAGCTCTTCTCCCCTTGTCCAAGTAAATTATTGTGCTAGAAAAGTTCCACGCTGATACTAAACTCAGCTCTTTATATTATCTTTTTACTTTTCACCATAAACTGATACACTGGTGCTAAACAGTCTGACAGGCTTCAGAATTTGAAGGACTGTTGTCCTCTTGCTTCTAGAGAAAAGGAAAGGCAGATGCTGAAGTAATGAGCCCTCAAGCCCACCTATCTGAACACAGGAGACCCAGGACTGTGCCTGACAGAGGAAGCAGAAGCAGGTTCTTCTCTGCCCCCATCTTCTCATCACCTCAGTATTCAAGCAAAAAAACCTCTTTTGGGCTTCCCAGATGCACCCCCCTGACACTTTACCAGACCCTTCCTCTTCCCAGAGCAAACCCGTGCGTGACCGAGTTGTTCCAGTTCTCCTACAAACTTTGACTGTGATTTACGTGCTGTGACCGAACAGTATCGCAGCTTGATCACGCACCAGTTCAACTCCTTGGACTCGAGAGGAACCAAAAACCAGATCAGAGCCCAGGCTCTCAATCGGCAACGCGACACCCCAAGGGATGTACCCCCGAGCCAGCTGACGGGCACCCCCAGCACCTCCCGGGGACCCAGGGACAGCGCTGCGCTGCATCGTCTGTTTTGTAACGCCGTATTTTCTGCACCAGACATTAGAACTAAGATTTTTAAGCCAGTAAAAGCATCTGACTTTGCTACAATGTTTTGAATTACTCCCTGTGGCTTACATTAAATATAAAAAAAGAAACGGACATTGACCTAGTGATGACGCAAGTCAACAAAAAAAATTTTACAGGCTATTCCCTTCCCATTCACACACTGACAAGAATGTACCAAATTAAAGAAAACCACCCTGTTTTCGCTGTCCAAAGTAAAAAACGCAACTGAGAATTCTGAGATCTGCATACCAGAAAGAAAAGCTACAGATAAGAGCAAGCAAAGAGCACGCTAGGCCGTTATTTACATGAAAAAATCATCTCCACAATAAAACCTGGGGCAGTTTCGAGGCGCTTCTTCTTTTCCCCAACGAAGCCCGGTATGACGAGAGATTATTTCCTAAACCCGGCTCCGGGAGGGAGCGGTACTTTCCTCCGGCGTCTCATAACAGCAGAGGAGCGGAGCCTCCCCTCAGCGGCGGCCGCCTCAGCAGAGACCGCCCAGGCCCCTGCGGGCTGCGGCCGCCTCAGCGAGACCCGCCCGGGGAGCAGCCCCGGCCCGCTCCGGTGACCCTCCCGGCGGAGCCATTCGCCGGCGGAGCCCTGGGTCTGGGGAGCGGCGGCCGCGCCCGGGAGCGGGGCTCGGCGCGATAGAGGGTGCTCCCGGGCGCGGCCGCCA
>NW_020799266.1:876745-894850 GCF_003259725.1 Athene cunicularia | reverse complement strand
CAGGTGCGCGGCCCGGCCGGGCCCGGTTCCTCCCCGCCGCCTCGCAGAGAGAAGGCGACTTCTCGGCGCTGCTAGGCCGCGGACAGCCCTGAGCGAGGCCGGGGCAGCAGCTCACCCCGGGCGCGGGGTCTCGGGGATTACCGGGGCCGGAGACGGGCGAATTGCAAGCGAAGAGGCGTGAGTCTGCTGCAGGCCTGGGAGCTGCTCCAAAGCCTGAATCACCTCTTGGCTTTTGGTTTGGTTTGTTTCCTCCAGAAGTAAGACTAAATTCTTGATAGGGCAAATAAATTTGCTTGTTCCTTTCCCCACTGGAGGTTCTGGCAACGCGTGAGTGTTGGGGGAGCCCTCCCCGAGGCCCGGGTTATTCCTCAGTCCCTGTGCCCTGCCTGACCCCAGGCCATGCTCCTTCCCCGAGGGTGGCCGCCCCAAACGGGCAGCAGGCTCTGTGCGACACCCACCATCTCCAGCCCGCTGTGCTACCCTCGACCTCCTGCGCCCTTTTTTTCCCCCCTCTTCAGGAGCGTCTCCAAGTGGGAATACTTGGTTCCCAGGACATCGTGGCATCCCCACCGCCTCCCATCTTACCCTTGGTAGGGCCCTGCCCCAATCATTGAAAAACAAGGTATTGCCCAAACTTAACCCGTATTCTGGTTTCTGGTGCCACCCAGTGGTCCTACGTACTGCTGGTAACGGAGGAGAAGAGGCAGAGTCGAGACACAGGCAGGTAAACCATTCCCAAGTGTGTTCCTAGTAGAAAAGGAAGAGCACTGGGCCACACTGCCATTGGGGTCATCCCAGCCTTGTTGAGCATCGCTGAGTGCCCAGTGCTCCCCTCTCCTTACCCCTCAGCCCTGCCTCACGTCACCCCATGAACTCCCTGTGAAATCCTGCCACCTCCCTCAGCACCAGCCGCTGTTTATCACCTTTCACCACTTCCCTTTTGTGTCTAGCAATTCATCAATAGATTCTTCCACCCCATCCAGCTACCTTAACATCAGGCCAGGGCCTTCATATTTGCCAGTGGTTCCCTGCTTTAAGGGGACATTGGAAGAAGCTGCTTTACTGGGGAAACCTCAACTCCTGTGGCCACAAGTAGCTGCAGTCTGACCTCCCACCACTGAGACCTGGGGAGGGCAATATAGGGAACACAGATGGAGGCACTTCAGGTGAATAACACCCCTGTAAACTGACGGATAAGCCCTGCTCTTTGGCCTTGTTAGCCACATGATGCTTCCCAGGTGTTGGTAGCAAGGTGGAGTAGGTTGGTTGTCTCTCAGGTGCTGGAGTGAACCCAATTCTTGCCCAGGTCTCAAGTCTTCAGAGACCACCCTGCAGATCTAGGTGATCCATGTCAGTAGGTTACAGTATTGAATGCCAAGTCTGCTTCCTGAGAGGCAGATTCCGTTCAGCACCACAGAGTTAAGCAGTGTTACACACTCACTCAAGCCTGGAGGCAAGCAGCACTCCATTTTACCACCCCTCCCAACACACTCATTCATTTATAGTGTACAATAGCCTGGATTTACCAGGGTTATATACCAAAATTCAGGGAGCTTGGTGACCATCCCTCCTCTAAGTTTCCTAGTTCAACCAAGACACCTTCCTTTTCTTTTAAAGAGCTGCCCACAAGAAAATGGGATCCAAGGTGAGGTGTGTACCTACCAGAGAACAGCGAGGGCTGGCTGCTCCCTGAGGGATGGGGGAGTTGGCCAAGACAATGGTCTTGCCAGCCAGAGCACCATCCCATCATAACCAAGCAAGTTGTGTAGAGCAGACCTAAAGATGGTAGTCAGGTTCAGTTGCCTGTCTAGATCTTCAGGCAAGTTCATGGTGATATGACAGGTCCAAGTCAATCTGCAGGTTGGGGTCAGGTCCACTGAGGCTAACCAGGATCAGATGTGGCCCAGTGATTGCTGGGCAAGTACTGTGGCAAGCTGGGAAGTCAGTCTGTGGATCAGGATCAGTTTGTATCAGGTATAGCCAAGATAAAGCTAGAGAATGCTTCTCTTTTAACAGCTCAGACAGAAACTAAAGGCCCAGGTCTGAGCTTAAATGTGACTCTTGGGCCCCCTGGGTAGGATGTGTGTGGGTAGAAGCCCCAGGTGAGGCTAGCTGAAGTCTTTAAGGCCTATTAGTGCACTGAGGTCACTAGCAGTATCTCCCAAAAATCTGTGTATGGGATTACCTTATGCATGGGTCTGATATCTACTCCCTGCTCCTCGAACCCAGAACTGGCAGATTCCCCTCTTGCAGTTCTCTCCTGGGGAGCTCAGATGCCCTCCAGCAATTCTTGGAGCACTTCAGGTAGACAATACCAGCTGCACCCACTGTACCTTGCCTACAGGACAGTGATTTTCTTTCCAATCCCTTTTAAGATGTGAGAAATGTTCAGTAAGTGATCACTGGGCACCAGCCAACCCCACTAGCTGGCTCCGATGGCCCTGTGACAGGCCTGAGTGCAGTGACAGAGGCCTGAGTAGCCTTGATCAGCCTCACCCAGGACCACACCCACACCCCCACCATGAGCCCAGGACCCATTCCAGTTCAGCTCTGGGCCTGCCCTCCCTCCCTCTCTGAGCGATGGTGCGGGGTGAACCTGCCTCCACCTGTGTCTCTCACCTTGGCCGTTAAGTAGCTTGTCTCTTGGGCAGACCCCTTCAATGTATATTATAGCCCACCAACCTTATTTTGAGTCATTCTTTTTCTTTTTTAATTTTGTTTCATATAGATACTTCTTCATTTCAAAGCATTTAAAGAGTAACATGTCTAGTGCTGTCTGCCTCTTCTTGTGCAGGCTCAGGCATAACTGCAGCATTTCATGATACCTTTGTGCTTGCCTGGGCTACCAAGAACAAGGGGGGAAGAAAGAGGAGTAAGTGTGGACCTGTGCAGGCACTATAGGCAGAAACAGTCAGTACCACTGCTTAAATTTTTAGCTATTATGTAAACCAGACTGGCTGTTGAACAGAGGGGAATTTCCTGCCACAAGACTGTACAATCATTGCAACAGTCCTCCAGCCCAGGAAGTTGGTTTTAGGCTCTCTGGTGTGGCTGTCCCCATGCTGTGTTTACTGTTGTCAACATGGATTATTCCATCTGTTCATGTGCTGCAGCATAATAGTCCAGGACTCTGCAAAAGACAGCAGCATTTGCCCTAACCAGGCTAACACCACCTCTTCACCATGTGTTTCTGACTGACCTGTGTCTTTTTTTTTTGCAATCCTCAGAACAGAGTGTTACTTCTTATTTTTTTCTCAGAGAAGACAATAATAAAAAGAACTCCTGATGGAAATTACTTACAGAACCGTATGCTGTTGTGGATCACCCTGTTGTGGGCATAAGTGTGGGCTGGGAAGCAGGGAGCTGTGGCTGTAAAGGCAGGGGTTGGGGTTCCTCGATGCTTTTGTGGTCATTCAGCCACATGTCAGCGAGGATGCCTTGTGCACTGGCACAGTGTGGTTCTGGGCTAAGGCTCCAAGGGGGATGGGGCTGCTGAGGCAGCTTTCAAATGAGCCCTGGATGGGCCAGCTGACTTCACACCAGGAGAACATGGGTCGTTGTTTATTTCTGAACAAGCAGGGCATAACTGCTCACTTCCCCACATCAGCCTAAATCCTTCACCAAGTTTTGGCTGAATGTTCTTGCCAAAATCCACAGCTTACACGTGTTGACCTAGGAGTGAAGCAACTGCTCTACCCATCCAGGACTGTAGTTCAAAATACTAAGACAGTATTGAAATTATACTGTATTTTAATTCAATTAATTTTCAAGCTTTATAGAAAAATTAATTGTTCACTACAAAGTGATATAACTGTCTTAAGCCAACTTAACCCTCATCTATCCCTTGTACAATGTACACATTAAATGCTTGTGTGCAGGTTTAAGCCCTGCCGGAATCGGAGAGCACGTGGCCGTTGCCCCTCCCCAACCCGCGCCCCCGGCTGAAATAACAAGAAATTTAATACAACAGAGTGATAGAACAACCTGAACAGCAACAGTATCAATGGTAACAACAATAAACAGCAATAACAGTGAACAAGACAAACGATATACAGAGAAATACCACTAGCTGGTCTACGGAAAGCGAAATTCCCTCCCGAACCCACCAAGGAGCAAGGAAAAGGGTTCCACCCCTGGACCTGACGTCAGCATGGTATGAATAACCTGGCTGGAGATCCCTTCCCCCTCTCTCTTTGCTGGGGAAAACTTTACCCTGGCTGAACCAGGACAGCTTGGAGTGTTTGCATTCAGAGGAAAGCTATTTGGAAAATAACAGCTAGAATTCAGTCTACCTCTGTCAACCTCTCTTTTGCCTAATTCAAGTTAGGTTTTTCCCCATACTGTTGTTTTTTGTTGCTGTCAGAGATGTTAGAACATCTCTGCATATTTACATTCAGCTCTCTCCAAGGAGAGTGTGTCTGCCAGAGATACAAGCTTTGACAAAACAGACTCCTGATCAAAGCATCTAATTGAGCTAGAAGGCTGCTGTGAGTGGTCTGATTCTGCAAGTAGTTCAAAATCTAACATTTCTCCCTCTGACAGCTTATGTGACAGCACAGAGAGAAGCATGGAGCGTATGCAGCTGCAGTGCGAGGTAAAGGGAGCTTATTTAGTTATTTTTCCTGCAGAAGATTCATCTGAATCTTCAGATGTGGTCACCAGGCTGTGCCAGGTGATGGATGGCTTGTTTCCACCGAACGCCAGGAAGGGACAGCAGTGATCGGGGAAGAGCCTGGGGCTGGCCCTTAGCAGGCACCTCTACTACAGTAGGCAGGGGAACAGTGGGGTACAAACATAACTATGCTCCCTACGTACAGATGCTTCATTGGGTTCATTCAAATCGGCTGGGCCAGTGTGGTTTCCCACGCCTTTCCAATTTTATGTAGAATGCAAATCTGTCTGGATCCAGAGGGCAGAGCTGTCCCAGCAGCAGCAGCTAGAGCCTGGGGCTTTGCCTCACCGTGATGGGGCTCTCCTGCTGGCTGGACTTCCCACACATCCTCCCAGGTTACAGGAGTCATGATTGCTCATCTCCAGTCACAGATGGGAAATAAGAAGGATGCTAAGCTGTGAGGCCAGAGATACACGGAGAATGGCAAGCCCCTAAGGTAAGTTGTACAAAAGGACCTGATGTAAGGGCACATGTTTCCAAAGCAGTGAACTGCTTGAGCCAGGTAAGCTCACTGCATGGTGTGTCAGCAGCAAGAGGCACCCTTGGCTCAGGCCAGCTCCTGCAAAGGGCTGTAAGACAGAGCAGTAAGGCAGCGCTCTGAGGGCAGGGTAGCAAAGCTGTTCTCCACAAACCTTTCACAGCCAATGATTCACTTGTGTCTTTCTAGGGCTTTCATGAAACAGAAGAGTTGAAAGGAGCACTCCTCTTATTTCATTGGCATGCTGAAAAACATGTTCCACATAATCACTGCACCACTGTATTGACCATTTACTGAGAAATCAAAGTGGGGCAGCACCGCTTGCTGTGCAAGAAAAGGTGACAGTGAGGTTGGCTGCTCTGTTTTCTCAAGGCAGAAAGCTGCCTTGTGTAGGCTGGATGGTTTATGGTTGAGGGGCACAGACCAGGCCTGAAGGGGCATACACCTGCTCAGCAGCTCCACTGACTGTGAAAGACTCTGCTCGCTTTCAACACAAATGCCGTGATTGAGAGACAGGACATAGCTTGATGCAAGCAGAGGGTGAGAATCCAAGAGAAAAATAAGTTCTTGTAATAAAACAAACAGTTCAGAATGTGAGATATCACGTAATACAGACGCTTCAGCTCGCTCAACAATTCCTGCAACAAAAGCTGAGTCAGTAATAAGGTTAAGTGGTGTGGACCACCTCTGAAAAACTCGAACAACTGCAGTCAGTTCTACTATCTGGGAAGAACCAGGAATGGTCTCTATGTCTGAGTCCCATCATCCATGTTGGTTGTCCCTCCACAAGATGACTGATTTACGCGATTTCGCAGACCCGTCCGTAAATACAGTAAGGGCTTGTAATGGCTGATCACTTTTCTTTGGCCTGGATATCAAGCGAACATTGGCATTAAGCAGCTTATGTGGAGGTGGGTGGGATTTACGTTGACCCATATAGTCTGCCAATGCCAGACTAAAAGTGTCTGATTGCTGATAAAGCCACTGTAAATAAATGTTTGTCACACGTAGGCAGATACAAGCAAAGTCTGCCCCTGATAATGTTAGTAAGCATTGTCTGGCTTTAATTATCAGAGAAGCAAACATCTCATGCTGTGTCAAAATGGTTTTTGTAGATTGATTTGGCAAGAAAATCCATTCAATAATTAACAGTGGATCTGGCTTCTGGGAGTCCCACTGAAAAATTATTGCGTGAGGCTGTCGAGCGGGGTTTAAAATAATTAGATAAAAGGGTAATTCAGGGGCCCACCAGTGAACTTGCCTGTTGGTGATCACTGTGACAACCTTTTGCAAAGAGTCAACAGCCTCAGAGCCAAGGCTGCGGGGAGAGTGCAAGTCAGTATCTCCTCTGAGCAGTTCAAATAAAGGACTTATGTCCGCATTAGAAATTCCCAACAGCGGTCAGACCCAATTAATGGTTCCCAACAGTTTCTGTACATCATGCAGGTTTCTAATGTCTGTATGTATCTGTAAGGATTGAGGCACTATAGTTTGAGCCCTGATGCGCCAACCTAAGTACTTAAATGGTGGTATTTTCTGAATTTTTTCCAGGGTGATACAGAGGCCTGCCCAATTAACAGCAGCCGTGACAAGGGCTACAGCTTCCTCCATGACCTCGCGATGTTGTGCGGCCACTAAGATGTCATCCATATAATGGTACAACAAGACACTGGGCATCGCAGTCCTAACCGGACTAAGTACCTTAGCTACACACCACTGACAAATTGTAGGACTATTCTTCATTCCTTGTGGCAGCACAACCCCCTGGTATCTTTGCAATGGGGCTTGCATGTTGACTCTTGGAACTGAAAAAGCAAATTTAGGAGCATCATCAGAGTGTAGTGGGATATTAAAAAAGCGATCTTTAAGGTCAATATCAGTTCCAAGGAATTATAGTAGGGGATGGGAGTCCTGGTTGGAGGGCTCCCATGTCTTCCATAGCATCATTAATTTTTCTGAGGTCGTGGAGCAAGCGCCACCTGCCGGTTTGTTTTTTAGTAACAAAAATAGGCAAGTTCAAAGGACTAGTAAAAGGCACAATATGCCCTTTTGTTAACTGCTCCATAACTAATTCTTGGAGGGCGGAAGCTTTTCCAGTGGTAGGGGCCATTGATCTACCCAAATAGGAGTATTGGTTTTCCATGTCAATTTAAGGGTGTCGCGCGCTTCAATGGCCCCTTCTAAAAATGGGTCCGAATGGACATTCCCCACTGGGACAGCACATCATACCCCCACAGAATCAAAGGTACAGGTAACAGGAAAGGTTTAACAGAGGCTATATGCCCCTCTGGACCTTGGATTTGGATTAATTCCACACTTTGGTGGCTGTTACCAGTCCCTCCAATTCCAGCCAACGCTTGGGAAGCATTAGCCAGAGGCCACTGTGGAGGCCACTTACCCTAAGATATTACCATGACATCTGCTCCAGTATCAATAATTCCATTTAGTACTACTTGCTGCCCTCCATTGATAAGGGTACATTGACATACGGGTTGCTCCTGAGTAATAGATTGCACCCATAGGATTTGTGGGTTTCCTGTAGACCCAAACCCTCCCTGCCCTTTAGGAGATTGATTAGGAATGGGGGAGTTTGTCCTCACCGGAATCAATATTAATTGCACTACACAACTACCTTTAGGTATTGTGCAGGGAGGAAACTGGGTCCATGCCATAATTTTAATTTCATCAGTACTATCAGAGTCAATGACCCCTGGTAACACAAAAAGCTCTGATAATGTGGTAGATGATCTCCCTAACAACAGCGCTTGTGTATTGGGGGGTAAGGGTCCTGAAATATTTGTCGACAGCAAGTGAACTGAGCAATCAAGTAACGTTACTGTGTGGGCGGTTGCCAGGTCCAATCCGGCACTCCCGGCTGTTGCTGGATGAAGACTTGAGACGCTGCTGCTTCCCTCCGTGGGGGTTGGAAAGTCAGCTGCGGTACTTGTGTCTGCACACATTGCTGCCCTGTGCTCCGCAACTGGTTTCCCTGTATCAGTTGGCCCTGAAAATCATACTTAGACCGACATTGATTAGCATAATGACGCCCTTTTCAGCATCTAGGGCAAATTCCAGGGGGTTGATACGTAGCCCCTGCATTCATAGTCAGGCTGTTCTTTTTAAATGTCCTGGTTTGCCACAACGGTAGCAGTTCCCCAAGCCTGACAGACCACACATGGCTGCAAAGGCAGCAGCCATGGCCTCAAATTTATGATCCACAGTGCCAATTCTATTGCAAGTTTCCACCATTTCAATCAGTGTAGGATTCGGATTAGAGAGGGATTTCAAGAGCTTCTTACAATCCACATTAGCATTTTCAACAGCCAATTTCAAATTTCTCGTGCTTCCACATTGTCTATCTGATGCTCCAGAGCCTGTTTTAATCTATCAATAAATTGCATATAAGGCTCTTGGGGTTCTTGAGTAATAGTTGTAAAAGCTTTCTGTGGCTTTTCTATGTCAGGGACCTTGAAAAAAGCCTTTTTCACTTCTTCCCGGACCGCTTCAAGAGCCTCCCAAGGGATATCCCGTGCCTGAGCTACCAGATCAGTGTGCTGACCCGTGCCGATAAGATGCTCTATGCTTAATGCAGCCACAGCTTGATTACCGTGACCCGCAAACCTGAGAAGAAGTGCTTGGAGCCCTCCCCTTAGGTCTAGCTCCTTCTTGGGGTCTACCGGCCCCAGATCAAAGGGGTCATCCTCCAGAGGATAGTTTGCAGCGCCAACCTCTGGGGGTCCTCAGCAACTTTGACTTTCCAAAGGCAGAGAAGGGACCGTGGGGGAATTCCCTTTCACTTTCGCCATCATTACTCTTTTCCTGAGCTTTTAGGGTTTCAAAAATGATCCTACACCACGGAAGCATACACTGTGCTTCTACATTCCCTGATGTGGCAGTCCCACAACTTCACCCCCACATCATCCCAAAGTTCCTGTGTAAAGATACTAGAAGTGGTTACATCAGGTATCTTCATTTGCACCCATTTAAGCACAGTTTTAAGATCATGCCCAGAGATGACTTTCCCATGCTTTTTAAGAGGAGCTTTCATAAGCTCATATACGTCTCTTTTTGGGGAAGATGCTTGATTCCCCATGTTTCCCACAGCTGACCTCTCTACTCTGGAGGGATTTTTAGGCCGGCTGGCTCCTGCTTCCTTTCAGCAGCTCATTCAACGTTCTGTGGGACTCGCAGCAAGCTGCACAGACAGGCGGTTCCTGGACCGTGTAATCACGTCGGGGTCACCAATTTGCAACGACTAAGAGACAGGACACAGCTTGATGCAAGCAGAGAGTCAGTCAGTTTATTGCAGAAAACACTCATTTATATAAAAAATCAGAAGAAATCAGAAGATGTGTGTTTTAAACTGATTGGTTGTTATGCTTCAAAATTCTTATCAGTGCTCGCTGATTGGTAGCTAATTAAACTTTAGCAATTGGACTGCTTACAACTAAGCTGCTCTGCAGAGACTCTAAGTTTCTTCTTTCCTGCTCCGTATGACTCACAGGTCAGTAATTCTCCACCTTATCAGCACTTCTCTATTCCCCTTATCAGGCTTCCCAAGGTTTATGGCCTGCAAGTTCCAGCACGTCCCCTTCTAACAACAACAATGGAGCAGTAATCACCATCCTGTCTGATTCTTTCAAATCCAGTCCCACACACAAACCCCTGATTCTGCCCAAGCTGTGCCCTGCACAGCACCTGGGAGTGCCTGCTCTTTGAGGGCAAAAAAGGGTGGCTCCGTCTCTCCCAACCTAGAAAATAGACCACATCAAATTCCTTTTTCTTTTATAAAACCATGTCTTTTCTTCAGTAAGTGTTTACTTGTTTAGTATTTACTTTCTCTGTGTTCACTTCTTAATAAGTATTAATGGAAATTAAAGCAATGAACGCTAAGCATGCCTGAAAGTGTAGTTACATAGCAGAGGTGTGCAGTGCAAGTAATGGGAAATGTGAGAATGTAACTGATAGGCAGCATTTTTTCACATTTTTTTTTCTGAAAAAGCTCTTAAGTGGGACAACACACTAGGATTACAATAAAGAATGGAAGAAAATATTCACAAAACACCTGGGGTCTTGTCTCAATGCAGAAAAGCAAGCTGAGGAAGTAGTAAAAATATCCAGATTAAAGCTATACATATATATGTATATGTACTTACATGAATGGTTATGATTATAGGTATGTTATATATGACATTAATTATATACTACTTATTTGCATTATATGTATGATATATAGTGAACTGATATAATATGGATGGAGAATTAACTGAATGCATAGTCCTGGAGACTATGTAGTCTGGACTGGAGCTTTGGGCTGGAAATATGCTCAATGTGTGTAAAATAATTAGCAAATTAAAATATGAATGATAGAAGATAGCTTATAAGAAAATGCATGGTGCACTGTAATAAGGAACTGATTAAATGCTTATGAAACAGAGCTCTAGCTTATATTTGAGCTCCTGAAGCTCAGATGTCAGTGTACTGCTCAGTGAGAGCACAGCACTTGCTTGTCTACAGAACACCTGAGTGACAAACCTCGTGTCTAATCAAGCTGGGCAGAAGCAGCCCTGTTCCTTACAGGGTTTGGAGCTGGCTCTGAAGCAGACAGCTGTGGGCATCGGTTGCTTCCTGGGCATACAGAGCAGGATGATGCTCCCAGGCTTTCTGCCCAGCTGGGTGCCAGGAGGGGGCAGGGGGAGAGGCAGACCCTGGGAGGAGCAGCACTTCTCCATGAAACCCAAGGTCAAGATGACCCCCACCTCTGTCTGTTCACTATCCAGATGCACAGAGGTTCACACCGAGAGAAAATCTGAAAGGTTTTCAAGAAGCCAGCTGAAGCCTTTGAATTGCTGTTTACTACAAAACAACTTTGGGCTATTCCCCGGCTGAGATTTTTCTTTATGGGGTATGAGTCAGCCAGAAAATCTGTTTCAAACTGAAGTAGAAGAAATCTTAAGACAAATTTCTCACAAGAAGAAATTGCTAGCACTAGATCATACTCGCTCCTGTGTTGTAGACTAAACAAGAAATTAGTCATCTACCTGCTCATGTAACCATAAAATGAAATGTCCTTGATATGAGAGGCATGGGACATGATAAATGCAGTTCCGCTTTTTAAAAGGGATTTGGGGAACCACAGACCATTGAGTTTAGTGCCTCTATCAGGCAAATGTATGGAAGCTATACCAAAAAATGTAATTGATAGAGATATGGAAAAAATATGGTAAAATAGTGATGAGTCATGATGATTTTATAGAGGGGAAAGTACTTCACTGGTGAAGCAGAGAGTCTGGAGGTCCCCAAAAAATGGAGACAAGGATCCTCTGTGTCCCAGGAGAGAGAGCAGAGCGCCAGGCTGGGGAGCAGCAAGGCCAGGACTGAGCTCTGTCCCCTCATGCTGGCTAGGCTGCTGCTTCCTGGCAGCTCTGCTCACCCACCTCTGCAAGGGCAACGGGCGATAGCACCCTGGGGTGCCCTGGCTGTGCTGCTGGGGAGAGGCACAAGGGCGCTGAGGTGGGGTGCAAGGGGTGATGCCCCTCTGCCTGCAGCTCCGGCTAGCAAGCCACTGGATGGGCAGAAACGAGTGAGTCCAGACCAAATCATCTCGATGAGAACTGAAAGTGAGCCATAAATTTTCAAAGGAGCTTTTCAGAGAAAAAGTTGAAAACTACACATTTACTTCCCTACTGGCAGTTGAGTTTAAATAATATCTCATCCCAGTTACCACTGCATGCAACGTAAACCACGACAGGACTTCTTGGAGAATGTATCTAGTAGACCAGATTTAATAGCCCATTTGTTGGATGGATGACATTCTCTAGCATGCAAAAAGGCTTTAAATTTAAAACAAACCTCTTCTTTTTGTTCTTTAGATGCCAGTGGCCTTTTGCTGACATTATCCTCTCTTTGAGAGCTTGATTCCAAACATGTATGAAGACTGTTTGCTGAGTACTGCTGTCTTCTACCTGGTCAGCCAGGTTTGTGTTTTGAAAGCACACCACAAAATCCTCATTGCCTAAAGGATAAGAAAACACAGGTGGTACTGCAAAACAGTGATCACAAGTGGTTTTAAGCTCAACCGACAGCTGTGGGCAAAGGGAACCCCCACCTGATACCAACCCCAGTTTTCTGTTTCTAATCTCTTGGCCCAGCACTCTTTTCTCCCAGCACAAGTGTTTTTTTTCCAGGAATCCCTTTGGGATTATTCTCGCCACACAGCATGTGCTCCTGGGAATTTGGTGCTTAGTTCTGGCTTTCCATTTCTGTGGGTGCCATGCCTGTGTTTTGCATAGCACAAACACCAAAGGCTGCCTCAGCAACAGCGGCTGGACACCCAGCTGGCTTGGAGTAATTTGTGGGAGCCTCCTGGCCTGACACTCACTTGGTCTCTCCTTTTCATATCTGGGCTCAGGTGGGCATTTCTCAGCCAGCCCACAGGCCTGGCCTCCAGTCCCGGCCACGTGTGGGTTGTTTGCACCCATAGCATCAGGACTGCCCAGCAGACCTGCAGGCCGTGGTCCCTCAGCTTGCCTTTATTTCTTGTTTCATTTTGTTTGTTTGCAGTTAAACTTTAATTATTAAGTTCACTTCCTATTAAACAATCTTTTAATGGATACACTTTTAAATATATATATATTTGCATTCAGCAAATAAAAAAATAGATAAAAGTGTATCTGTATAATATACATATTTGTACAGCTTTGCATATGTAGAGATTGGTTTGTATATAAAAATATCTCTCTATATAGCAGGTCATGTAACTGCTCCAGTGTAGCCCACCCTGCATGCTCACATGGCCATCATCCTCTATCGCCTGCCCCAGGCTTGTGCTCCCTGCCCTGGTGCAGGTGCTCAGTACAGCCTTGGGAAGAAAGGTGCTCTGGCTCTGTCAGGAATCAATTAAAATACCCTTTTACTGGAGCGAACGCAAAAAGGAAAAAGAGGATTGCAGAGACAGTCTTATGCCCCTGCCACTATGGTCTTTAGGGTCTTACAGGTTTTTCCTCAAAGTAAACAATTCCATTCATCATTTCTGCAGTTAAGCAAAAGGCTGTTTAATGAAAACACACTGTCTGACTTCAAGATAAAACCAAGAACAGGCCGGTGGTGTCATTGCCATGCGCTGAGTAGGAGCTCCTTACAGGCTTCTCCAGTGCCATTAGCTGAGGAAGCCCATCCTGTGGCCAGGGGGTGGCACAGGCTGCTCCTACCGCAGGTCAGCTGTCCCGTAGATCACCGACTCCTTCATGTACAATGCTCTTCTGGTTAGGGCCACTACGCTCCACCCCTCGATCCACATTCGGCTGACCTTCGTTAAGGATACAGCACTCATTACCACAATTAGCAATACAAGAGTAGCAACAAGTGAAAAAATTGTTGGGTGTGAGAACAGGTTGGAGCTAAACCCACAACTTGTTGCACCATCAGGCAGCAGCAGTACCAACTACTTGCCTGGTGGGTTGGATGCAGTGTCCATTCTGAAGTAACACTTGTTCTTCTGCAACATCACATTGTAGACATCTACACCACCAACAAAATGTTGCTGTTGTGCAACATCAGGTTGCTGTCCAGTTTCTATTAGCGACTGTACATTATCTTCTAAATTTCTTGTGGACCACAGAGTGCTATTAAGGAAACCACCTGTTCTTCATCCACAGAGGGCATGTGTTAGGGGCCCCACATAAAGGCTGCATGACATACACTGGGTTAAGTGCGATACGCACAATTGCCAGCTGCTCTCACACCAGCGTTACCAGGACACTCATGAACTGGAAGTGTACTATAAAAAATAGCGTGGCCTATAGGAATAACGCAGTCAACCATTTCAGTTGGTGATAATTGTGACCTTATCTTATAAAGCTGTTGAGGTCTGTGTGATGGATGGGTTAATTGCTGAGGCTAGACTGCCAGATAACAATCGTGAGAAGGGACATGAGCAGGGGTCCTAAGAAGATGGACCCAGAGTCCTAAAAATGTTATTAAAGTCAGCTAATCCAGTACAGAAAGAAATGAGGGGAGACAAACCTCCCTCCTTAAAACAATACCCATTATCTCAGGAAGCAAGGGAAGGTATAAGACTAATAATGTAAGATTGTCTGCAAAAAAGGATTTTAATTCCTTGTGAGTATCCCTCTTAATACTCCTATCTTGCTTATTAAAAGGACTAAACTAGGCCTGAATGGAAAACCAATTTATAGATTTGTCTAAGACTTATGAGCAATGAATAAATATATAACTGTACCACATGCAGTAGTTCCTGATCCTTCAACAGTTAGAATCATGATGCCAGCTAATGCTAAGTGTTTTACAGCAATTGGTTTGTGTGCAACTTTTTTTTGTATTCCAGTGCACCTGGAATCTCAGTATATTTCTGCCTTCACCTGGGAAAGGAAACAGTTAGTTAACATGGACTAGATTCCCATGTACCTGGTGGTTGTATTTTAAAATGTGTGGTCCATGCAAAAGGAATTTAGAGCTATCATTTCAGAGGTTCAGCTGTACATAATATTAACTTGTTCTTATCATCCTACATCAGTTTTTTTTTTTAATATGCACAGTCCAATCACCGATTACCCCCTCTCCCTCTTGGTGCAGCCTTGCACCCTTGCTAGCCGTCAAGCTCCACTCCTAGTCGCGTGCCCCACAACTTGGTCATGGTGTAAACTCCACCAAGCAGCCCTCTGTGCTCCAGTAGCCAAGGAGATTTGAAGTGGGCAGAAGAGGGCAGGGGTATCCAGCACTTCACATTTGCTCATACACAGCACACAGCAAGCGAAAGATGTCTGTGAAAACTGGGTGAGGCTCTGCACAGGGGTTCTGCATGAGATAAACCAAATTATTTTACATACTACATATACTGAAGGACGTGGTGATGGTGGCTGATTATCCTTCCAAGATGAAGTGCATTGATTCTATGTGCCTATGTGCTTACATGTCATAATTTCTTCAGGAATGGGTTTTCCTTGCCAAGGGCTAGAAGACTGGAAATGGGCAGGCAGTTGGGAGAGGACACAGCCAGGCCAGATGACCCAAACTGCCTGAAGGGATATCCCCCTCTATATAACATCATGCTCAGCAGTAACAACTGAAGGAAAGGAGCTGGGGAAGCTCAACAGTTGTCTGTCCTGGAGGTTGAAGCGAACTTAACAGGGGACAAGTGGCAAAAGCAACCTATGGTGACCAGCCCAGAGGCCCCACGTGTCCTTGGCATAGATTACCTCGGGGGAGGGTACTGGTGGGCCTTCGGTGTAGCTGTTGTGGATACAGAGAAGACTAAAGAGCTGTCTGCCTTGCCTGGCCTCTTGAGGGATGCCTCTCTTTTGGGGTCATGTGGCAGGTGCACCTACCCTGATAGACCAAAACTTCTCAACCATTGAAAGGAAATAGTTAAAACTAGGAGCTGGACAGTCGGGCTGATAGTTGGACTTGATGATCCCAAGGGTCTTTTCCAACCTGAATGATTCTGTGATTCTGTGATGCTGCTTCCGTACCCATCCTCCAGCCCCTCTGCCCACTCCTCAGCACCCAGGTTCCAGAGGCACTCATCCCACCACTCCTGTGGTGAGTGGTTTTGGCTTCAGCAGTTCTGCTCCATGCACCCCCATCACCCTGCCACCTGCTGCTGCAGGGCCCCCTGCACTGCTGTGCCTGCACTTGCCTCCACGTGAGAAGGCAATGCTCCCACATCTGCTGCAAGCAGGCCTGCAACCACCGCTTACCATGCAACTCCAGCTGAGCCCTTCCTTTCCCAGCCACTTCTTTTTGGAGACAAGGGAATATTTTGGTAGGAGTCACAGGTAACTCCTTCTCCCAGCTTCCTGGGATGGCCAGCAAGGCCAAAGCCCATGCAACGGCCACCCAGGGCTGCATGTGGGGCCACCTGGGCACACCAGCACTCTTTTCCCCACTGCTCTTTTTCCAGAAAGTCACTCCTGGCCAGGATCCTGCCAGCAACATCACATATAAAGTGCAGGGGCTGATGCTTGTTAGGGATCCCAGCAAGAAAGGTGCTCAGACTCTGTGAGGTATTGATTTAGACACCTCTAAATTAAAAGACCTAGAGATAGCAGCAGAAAGAAGAAAAAGTATAACCTTATGTCCCTTTGGATGCTGGGAACCCTGAGTCGTACCACATTGCATGGACCTCCAGCCAGGGCACAGCGCAGGGCACAGGGGAAGGTTCCCCAACATCATGGTCTTTAGGGTTTTTATAGGGTTTTCCTCAAACAACTCCATCATTTCTGCAGTTAAGCAAAAGGCTGCTTACCTGCTTCACTTCAAGATAAAATCAAGGACAGGCTGGTGGTGCTGTCACCAGGTGCCAAGTGGGAGCTGCCTACAGGCTCCTTGGGTGCCATTAGCTGGGGAAGCCCATCCTGTGGCCAGGGGGTGTGTGCAGCCAGGCACACGCCTGAAGACTGAGCTCCCCCCGTGGCACGCAGAGCCCAGCCTGCGCCCCTTGGGTCAGCACTCGCGTGGGTCACCAGTCCCACCATGCCCAATGGTCTACTGTCAGGGTGTGGGCACCGGGGATGGGGATCTTCTCCAGGAGCAGTCCAGCTGTGGCTTGGCTTTGGAGAGGGAACCCTGTGTGGATGAGGAAGGAAGAGATGGTGATCATAACTTTTTTATACATAAATACATGACAATGGTAAGGTGCATGAACCCTGTGATAAGACAGTGAGAATTCCAAGCAGGACAAACTGCATGGAGGTGGGGAGGCAGTGCACAGTCAGCAGCAGGCAGCCCTGAGGCCATTCTCAGTGGTTTTGAAAGTAGTGGTAGTGAGTGGAAAGGAAAAGAGCAGAAAGGTGGCTAGCCATGGGCTGCTGCAGATAATCTCTGAGATCCCTTAATTTGCCATTGTCAAGCTCAATGTAGGAGACTTGAAGGTCTGCTTGCACCTCTGATACAGCAGGCAAGGGGTTGAGAAGAAGATGGCTCAGCAAGCAGACTTTGTTTTGGGGGTCAGGGGAATCTGTGAGCCAGCTCTGCATAGGTTTAGTTGCATCATGTCTCTGCATGTGGGGTTGTTGGCGCTCTCAGCCTCCACTTGTGCATCAAACTCCCTTTCTACTCAGCCTTCTCAGTTCTTGCTGCACATACCACCACAGCAGCCTCACTAACACCTCTCCAGAGGACTTATTTTTATTACACACCAGAGATTCATGGTACTATGACGGGTTGTGTCCTGCAAGGGTCCCTCACTCCGCTCAGGGGCAGATCAAAGAGGTGGAACATATTTAAACTAAAAGCACTGAGTAAATCTTTAGCGTAAAACTTTCACCCCTTGATATCAGCAGCCTCCCATGCGCAGGGTGTGTAGGACAGGGGTACAGTCTGTGCTGTGATACATGGTGTGCCTTCAGTGGGTGGCAAGAGAATGGGTCAAGTCTCTTTGCAGTCTGCTTGTTTGTTTGGGCTGACATTTTCCTGCTGCACTAAACAAGGAGCAGGGCAGGTAAACGCTGCAGAAGGGGCCTGGAGACGCGGCCCCTGTGAAGCAGCTGGTGAGCGATCTGTAAGCCGGGGCTGACCTCCCCAGCCACGCAGCGATCAGGGAATATTGCCGCCGAGGCGAACACGAGGTGGCCCCGCGGGGGACAGGCAGCCGCTCCCCACCATGCTGCTGCCCTGCGGCCCATCGCCAGGGCCTCGTCCCTCGCAGTCTCTATCGCCATCTCCCGCGAAGCGGTGCCGGGCCGTGGGGCTGCTTCCGCAGCCCCGCGCTGCCTTTTGTGTTCCCATACGGGTAACCCGGGACACGGAGGCTCAGGACTTCCAGAGCCTGCAGAGAACTGTCACCAATACCCAGGGGCGGGGAGGCGCAGCAGAGGAGAGCGGGCCGGGAATAAAGCAGGCTCGGAAAGACGCACGGCCCGCAGCAGGGGGAGAGCGAGCTGGCGCCGCTCGTTGCCACCTCCCCAGCCACGGCTCCGCCGCAGGTGGACTCGGC
>NW_020799266.1:837728-876695 GCF_003259725.1 Athene cunicularia | reverse complement strand
GGCCTGGCCTGCGGGCACGGTGGGGCCGGGCCCGAGCGGGCAGGGGGCGCCGCTTGCCCCTGGGTGTCTCCGTGGTCGCCTGGGGCCGGTGTGGTGGAGCCGCCGTAGGGTGGGCGGGAGCGGGCCTCGGGCGACCCCTTCGCACTAGCCCGCGGCCCCGGGGTCCCACCCGGCCTGTGCTCGGTCCCCGGCTCCGAGGGCCGGTTTAGAGCCGCGTTTCGTGTTCCCTAATCGAGGCGTGAGGTGTCACCCGCGCGTGGTGAGCTTCCTTCCCGCTGTGTGCTGGCCCCCGCAGGCAGGAGCACGGTTATGAGAAAAGTTTTCGTCGCCGTTTCCATGTAGACCTACTTAAAAATAATTTGATGGTGCCTTGTGTCCCTGGGTGCAGGCTTCCCGGACTTTGCCGTGGTGCTGCTTTCCTTTGCTTATTTTTTTGTCTCATCTGATTTTCAGGGCCTGCGGGCAGTAGATCTGATTTTTTTTTGGAAAGCAGTGAACAGCAGCAAAACCCTAGCAAGGCTTATTGCCTGGGTTAAGGGACAATTGGTTTCAGGAGATCCCTTCCTGGTTCAGCAGTTTGTAGAGTTGCATGAGAAACTGGACTGAGGAAGAAGTGCGAATGTAAAATAAACTGTTGAGTAAAAATTATCCTCAGTCTGGGTGAGGGAAATGCACTGTTTTGTGGTGGAGCTCATTATGTGGTTTGTGGCACAAGTAAAGGATGTGAAAACTCCTTAAATTCTCAGATGATCTGCCTGGAAGATAACTTTCTCATTCTTGCTTTTAATGATAAGAAGTGCTGGTGTCTGAGTAATGAAGCTTGAAAGCAGAGTAATAGCCCAAACATGCAAAATTGACTGATGTTTTTGCTTTTTATGTCTCTATTAATCTTCACATATTACAGAATGCAGTTTAGGCAGCTGCCTTTGTGGCAGGCATCCTGTTTCCTACTTTGGGAAGGTTGGTGTCCAGTGGTGCTCTCAGGAACCAGAGTGGTAATGGGGTCTGCAGTTAGTGAGCAGGAGTGCTGGGGAGAGGGAGACTCAAGCCCTGGGCTTAAATAGCACCTTACATTTGAGAGTTCCCTGTGTCAGATTCACATATTAACGTCTGCTATAGTTAGCTGATAAAATCAGACTAATTCACCTTCCCTGAGCAAGGAGAGCTGTGATTCTCTTCTAGTCAGTAGCACTGTGTCTGAATGGCCTGGGAGAGGATGACATGTTCCTGTTTTTTCTGTGTCTGATCTCTTCCTGCCTTGAATCTAGACTTTTTTTTTTCCCATTTAATAGTAATTTGGGCATGCATTTCTGTTTATTCATTAACAAAACGCTAACTTTCTGCTAGTGTTTCTCTCATAGGAGTCTTCTCTTTGGCTCTTGCCTTTTTTATTTTTGTGCCTGCCATCTGCTCTGCTTGTTGTCCTTTGCAGGTGGTGTGTGCCTAGGGCAGAACCTGCCTGTTGGATGGGCTCTAAGGGTGAGCTGCCTAGAGGGGTCTGTGCTGCTTCCGTCCTGGTGGGCTTAACATAAGAGGTGCTGAGTTAGTCTTGCCAAGATCTAAGTCACTCTCTAGCAGAAACTTGAAGGGCAGAGGGCAGCAGTGTCAAGGTGAGGCAAGTGGGCATGTCCACACTCAGGACATCACAGGCCTCAGCTGGCTTGAAAAGTTGCTCATAAACCTCTTTAGTCCATAATCCAGGGAAGACAGGTTGTGGCAAGATGACTTTCTGGCAATAACTGTGGCCTTGAGAGAGCAGATGTCAGTACTACTGGTGTAGTATGGGTTGTGGTAGAGAGGGGGATTACTTGTTTTCTGTGAAATAGTTATAAGGTATATCTAATATCCCAGAACTCTATGGTGTAGACCCTTTATATTGATGCTTCTCTGGTTTAGGTTCTATTAGGTCTTCAACCTTCCTTAAGTATCTCTCTGCTGATGGTCTTTACATCTACTATATTAATAATAATTACCTCAGCTCTGTTTTTTTGGTTCTGGTAAAACCCATCAGTGTTCATTTTTGGGACAGCTTGTCTTTGTGCTTGCATTCCTTTTGCATTGTAGGCAAATATTTAATCTTATGTATGGAGCTGCTCTTCACGTTTGCTCCCAATTCTCAGCACAGATTTTCTGAGGAACTGCTTTGCACACCAGTATTGCTTCCCTGACCTCTCCCCTGCACATAATCCAAGAACTCCACCTCTGCTTTAGGCTCTGAGCACTTGCATATTCATTCAAAGTGACTGCAGAATGTGGGTTTGTTTATTTAGGTAATTCTCATTGTTGAACTTTACTGATCCAGGAGTTTGAATATTTTGGATGCAGCTGTTCATATTAAGTCTTTGGAGACTAGAAATAGAACTTAAAGATATTTATTTTTGGAGTTTTATGGGCTCATTAGTAAGTTTTCATGTTCACCAACTTCTACAGGGTTTATAAATTGAGGCTCTTTGGTCTAAAATGCTGAAACATCCCTTTTCAGTGGTTTATATGGTGATAGCTACTAAAGTTCATAAGCTGAAATGCATCTAGAGGGAATATATTGAAACCTGAATTATTTACCACACTAAGGAATATCGGAATTGCACTCAGTTTCATAGTAGATGGTAAATATTTTAACTGCACATCTCTCAGTTGTTCTGCTAATGTTAATGCTGATAATTTCTTTCTAGTTTGGTCTGTGAGAATCTGGGGATGTTTTATTTAGTGCAGCCTCTGGGAGCATAAACATGACCCTTTTCCAAAATTGGGTGTATAAAACTGCTTGGTAAACTTCAGGGTTTTACTTACTCTTCTTCCCATCTCTCCCCTTAATTAGGTTGCCTGTCATTCTGAGAGTCCTTAGTGATTTGAACCTCAGTAAGACATATGTTAATGTAAAATACGAATATTCAGCCACATGAAACCTAGGAGATGTTATTTGGGACAGTTAAAAGTGTTTTTTTGAAGCCAAAATGCAGAAGCATTGCAAAAACAAAAATAAAAATCAAGATGCTGTTTGTGTGGTGTGGCAGTCACATTCTTTTTCCGATTTGCTGTTTAAGTAATTTGTGATAAATACAGTCTCTTCTGTGGGAGTGAGTCCTGCTTCTACGAAGCATTAGGTGTCTTTTGTCTAAAACAGGTTATAAAACTGTCAGTATGTTGAATCTATTGAAACAATATTTTAACAGATACAATTGTGTGGAGAGACTTCCCAGCCTTTTTTAATTTATGATCAGTTATAAGAAGCGGCATAGTAGATGGGTTGAGCTATACTCCAATCCTAACAGATGGCAGAAATTTCCAATTCAAATGGCAGTTGGAGTCTTAAATGAAAAGTAATTTCTAGGCCTTGCAAATAAAAAATTCTTACTCAAAATGTAGGGGGTCGATACCCTAGGAAATCCCACCTCAAAAGGGTTTTAAATCTGAAGCAATTATTGTTTCAGTATTCTTTGTACATTGGTAAGACTAACAGAATGCTTCTTTTATGGCAAGACCATAGGAAGTCTTGGACGTTAATAAGATACAAATTTGATAACTAAGTTTATGTGACAGGCCATGTTTGAGAGGTTTAGCAGCTGAACAGTGTGGCACTAGAGGTTTTAACCTCTTCTGCTGTTAAACCTCTCTTAAACATGGCATGTTATATCTATCCTGTATCTGTTAAAAATGCTGCTCCTCTCAGGAGTGTGGGAAGTTCAACCAAAAGAGCTTTGCATCTTTGTTTCAGCGTGGCAGGGAGCTGCACAAAGGCGGGTGATTGTGTCCTACTGTTGCCTTGCCCTAGTGCAGTGAGGGGTTTCCAAAATGCAGCAGGATTTAGGAATCCTTGTCCTTTCTGGCTTTTGTCTTCTCGACGAGAAAGCTCCTACACAGGCACTGTGTACAATTTGCACAATTTGCTTGTGCTGTGCAACACTTCCCTGCTTCTGGGAACCCTGTTCTGGTATAAGGGCAGCCACAGTGAATGTGCTTGCAGTTTCCAGTGTGCTGATAAGTTCCTGCCATGAGCTGTGAGCTGCCAGTCCTTCAGCTGCAGTGTGGCAGTGGAAAGTACATGCTGCTTTATCAGTTTAAATCAGTTTATTTAAACCAACACTCCTCAAATAGTGTTACATGCTTCTGTAATGAACTTGAGTATCAAATGGGAGGGATGGAGAGTGCCTTCACCCTTCTCTTGTGAGCAGCAAAGCTGGGGAGCAGAGGGAAGGAACACCCTGCTCTGGGGGTAGAGATGGTGCTGTGGACATGAGAGAGGAAGGGGAAATCTTGCAAAGTAGATGATGTTCCAATTCTGTTCCTCCTTCTTCCACTACAGACACAAGCTGGAGACTAAGGCAGTGTTCAGGTGGACAGAAAGGGGAAGATGAAGAGGCCCTGGAGGTATAGGGTATGAAAGGAAAAGAAAGCAGTAGGGAAGCATATATAATGAAGTTAAGCAGTGACTGAAGCCATCACCAAGGATTGTAGGTCATGTTCATTTTGGGGGGTTTGTGTTTGTTTTGGTTTTTGTTTGTTTTTTGTTGTGATTTCTCTGTGTCACAGGAATGTGTCTTGGAATTGTTTTCCTCTAAGCCTGAGAGTTTTGACTGAAGTGGCATGGGCATTCCCCCTGTCATGGCCCCCAGAGGGGAGAAAATGCCTAAAGGATGTGGAGGATATGCTTCCTGGAGGCTGTGGCTGCTCTGATTAATTTGCTATCAGATGAGCACATGTGATTCCTGCCTCAAACCAGAAGGATGTAGTTTGGAAAACCAAGATCTTGCTGCCTCACCTTCCCTCCTCCCTTGAAGGGAGTCATTGGGCTTTCTGTGTAGGTTTTGGGTATAAGTAAATATTTGTGGAGTCAGCTAAATAGACAGACCTGTTCAAATGGTGGCTTGTCCCTAGGAGGGTGTATTTCCAGGACTGTCTTCTTGTTTGGTTTTGGGCCAAGGAATGTCTAAGAGAGGCGTTCAAGACATTCCCTGTGTAACTAACTGGCTTCCAAAATGTGCCAGCTATGTGTAATTGGCAAACGGTCCTCAGGGTGCTGTTTGTGACAGCTTGAGCTGATATAAGCTGTGCCTGATGCACACTCCTTGCTTTTCTCCTGTGCCAATCCTGTTTTCCTTATTTTATTGTTCACGTGGTCCACTGGTTCAGATAACTGATAAAACACTAACTGTTGGTGGGCGTGGAGGAAAGAGGGAGATAGGGCAGTCCCCATTCTGGTGGCTTAGGCTGCCATGGTACCACCTGCCTAAGCACCTTTTTAATGTTGCTGTGAGTGGGTACGAAAGGCTGTTAAAGCCAGAAGGGATGCTCCTGCCACCTCTCCCGGCCATGTGTCCTCACTGCTCCTTTGTGTTGGCACAGAAGTTCATCTCACCTGAGTTAGATTAGATCTTGATCCAGCTAAAAACTGTCTCAGCAGGAAAAAAATGCTTGTGCTGGCTTAGCTTTCCAAATATTTTGATGTGTAGATCAGCAGTGGCAGCACCTGGCAGATCTTCCTGAGCTGCCTGGCGCTGCCTGGAGAGGCAGGACCCAGTCCTGTGCCTCCCTGCTGCCTGGGGCTGCTCCCTCTGCACAGCAGGTAAGTGTTTGGGTATGTGCTGATGGTGCAGCACGATCCGCAGCTCTCGGGGCAGAAAGGCATACCCAACCTACCCTGCTTCTGGGAAAATGCTGGCTGAGAGGGACTGTGGAAGCACAGCTTCACTTTTCTGCTTCTAATCTGCTGCTCCCGATTGTTTCACAACAGTGCCACCCCCTGACCCCAGGGAAAAAAAAAAAACAACAAACCAACCTTCAAAAACCTGGTTAGTTCACTGTCAGCTTGGCTCCCTGAGCTGGCTCAATCTGCAGTAAGGGAAAATGCACAACTGCAGTTGTGCTGGGAGCATTGTTGAAAGGAGAACTCTGTTTCTCCTGCCTAGTTCCGAGAACACTACCAGACAGATTTTCTAGTGGCTTTTCTATCTTGAATCTTTGGGACAAATGTAGATTAGGGAGTGACTCTGTGTGTATTGATTTTACAAGGATTTGATATGCATTAGGGCATGCACTAGTGCCTTAGGTTTGGTACCGGTATGTGATGTTACCATGAAACTATGGTAACATAGTGATGTGTTACGGGATTGATAAGTGATATCAATCACTTATCGATAAGTTTGATAAGATTGATAAGTGATATCAATTAAGTGATACGGGATTTAAGTTAGGTGATCCACCAAGGCTCAGTCAGTCCTGAAATCACTTCAGATATAGTGCACTCTTCATCATCAGTCAGTCACATTCTTCAACTACCAGTTTTAAGTAGTGCATGCTGTAATATACTTTATGAATGTAAAAATACTTGTGAAACTGTTGTCTAGTTAGCCAAAGATGTCATATGAGAGCATCCTTCTTGCAAGGATGGCTCAAGGAGAAGTTGTGTGAGGTCAAGTCACTTCTCAAGTTTAAGTGTCTCAAATGGGCTATTAGCCTAACAGAAATTTACTGTAATCTTCCTTTCAAAAAAACCCAAGCTTGCAGCTGTAGTAAAAAAAACCCGAACAAACATATTAAGGTTGAAAACCTGCTGTTGGGATCTCTTCCAGGTCTTCAAATATATGACATGGACATGTGCGTCTTGAATTTACAAGGGTCTGTATCATGGCAAACAGCCCCAGTTTTGGTAACTCATGTCCTAGACATTTCTGCTAACTATATCTTTTTTAATTTCCTTTTCTCCCAGGTGTTATTTGGGTTGTGGCATAGAGGCACTATGTACTCAGAGTGGAGATCCTTGCATCTTGTCATTCAAAATGATCAGGGTAATACCAGTGTACTTCACAGCTATCCTGAAAATGTGGGGAGAGAAGTGGCAAATGCAGTGGTGCGTCCTCTTGGACAAGCTTTAATTACATCATCTGTTGGAAGTGAGAGTCTACTAAAAACAGACAAAGAAGTAAGTGCATTTCCTTAGAGATCATAGTTTCTTTCACACGAGAGTGGCAGCTTAATGATTTTTTTATATCCTCTTTTATTTTTCTCCCTTTAATAGTCCAGGTTTTATGAAGTATGCTGTATTTTTAGATTAGTAATCTACATAAGGCTTCTATTAACAGCTAGTTTGTAGCAACAGTGTACTTAAACAGTTATTACTGGGCTATGATCTGAGCTACTGTATCAGGAAGTTCAGGCTAAAGTGAAAAAAAACCAAAACCACCAACCTACGGATTTAGCAGGTAACACCATAAAGTCTTTCTAATTCACTTCTGAAGCAACAGTATGTGACTTTTTTAAAAAGTCTTTATATAGTACAAGTATTTACTAGAATTTTTTAATCTTCCATTATGTCAGCTATTGTGTCTTCTGAAGAGTTCTCTCTACAGGTTAGACTACAGAAATTCAGATTTAGAGTGATTTGCCATTTATCCATAATCTTTGTAATGTCATGATACACAAATTAATGACTTGGTGTTTTCTTTTTCTTGCAGTATATGTGAAATAGAATTGCTCATACCACATAACTACTGTTATTTTGTTGAGGTAGAACCAATGTGCTCTGACCATTGTTTAGTTGCTAATATTTACTTTTAGTAACTTTTGCTTTGTGTTTGGTTAGGTAAAATGGACTATGGAGGTGGTTTGTTATGGACTGACCCTCCCTCTGGATGGCGATACTGTGAAATACTGTGTGGACGTATATACAGATTGGATTATGGCTCTTGTATTACCCAAGGACTCCATTCCTTTACCAGTTATTAAGGAACCAAACCTTTATGTTCAAAGCATTCTCAGACATCTCCAAAATCTCTTTGTACCGAGGTGAGTGTTAGGGCTGGAACATAAGGGAAGCTTGGGAATTTGAAGCTGTAGTCAACAGGTAACCTGTCAAAGAGGCCTGAGGAGCTGTGGAGACTTGATTAAAATAAGACTGCTGTTGTTGCAAAGTTAGGAGGAAGGTGCCTCTACAAACCTGTTTTGTAATTTTCAGTAGCAAATTGAGTTGTTGCTCTGAGGTAATTAGAATTACAGATGGTTCACAGACTTGAGTGTTTACTGTTCTGGGAACTTCAAGAACTGTCTCTATTAGGTGACTGGCAGCAGGGGGCAAGGTTAAATAGCATCACTGTGTAACCATGTGCTTGGTATTGTGCAAAGCAGATAATCTAAGAGCACATCATGGCAATCCTATGCTTTGTTTACTCAATACTTGACCGTTTCTGATGTGCTGGAGGATCTTGCAGTAAGTGGCTGCTCTGTGACTTCATCTTGCTGTCTGTTAAATGGGCATAATTATGCTGACTGTCTTTCACTAGTAGTTTTGAAAGAATCCTGTGAAGAAGTGCTTGCTATTTGACAACGTGATGTTACACGACACATCCTTGGATGATAATATTGAGATACACATGCTTCTAGGTCTTGGACAAAGTTATATTGTCAGAGTGTTCAAACATCAGACTTTGTTTATAGTTTGACAAGTTTACCTGCTACTGTTGAATACACATGTTGGATAAGTAAGAGGAGATTATTTAATGGTGCCCTGTGAAACAGTACTTGAATGTTTAGTATCTGTCTGTAAGTACTGGATCATCTGCTTTTATCAGTATTAATAAAGTATCATTGCAAGTGGCCTTCAGAGTGCTCTGCTGTGCTTGGATCATTAACTTTACCTGAAGGCTTTGTTAGTAAAGAGCTTTGAATAATAACCTACACAAATTCAGATGAGGAGTTCATTGCCATTTATTGATTGCTTCAAAGTCTATAGAATCACAGAATCATCTAGGTTGAGAAGGACCTTGAAGATTATCCAGTCCAACTGCTAACCTAGCACTGACCATTCCCAGATCCACCAGATCCCTCAGCACTGGGTCAGCTCTACTCTTAAACTGCTCCAGGAATGGTGACTCCCCCCCTGCCCTGGGCAGCCCATTCCAATGCCCAACAGCCCCTTCTGCAAAGAAATCCTTCCTCAGAGCCAGCCTGACCCTGCCCTGGCGCAGCTTGAGGCCATTCCCTCTGGGCCTGGCACCGATTCCTTGGTTCAAGAGACTCCTCCCCCCTCTGCACCCTCCTTTCAGGGAGTTGGACAGGGCCAGGAGGTCTTCCCTCAGCCTCCGCTTCTCCAGACTAAACCCCCCCAGTTCCCTCAGCCACTCCCCAGCAGACCTGTGCTCCAGACCCTGCCCCAGCTCCGTTGCCCTTCTCTGGCCACGCTCGAGTCATTCAATGGCCTTTTTGGAGTGAGGGGCCCAAAACTGAACCCCCTCATTGAGGGGCGGCCTCCCCAGTGTCGAGCACAGGGCTCAGATCCCTTCCCTGTCCCTGCTGGCCACGCTATTGCTGACACAAGCCAGGATGCCATTGGCCTTCTTGGCCACCTGGGCACACTGCTGGCTCCTGTTCAGCCGGTTGTCAATCCGTGTGCCTTGAACTATACTCTATAAAAATCTTCTGTTCTTGTGTGGAAAATACTAAGCCTTTATTATAAGCCTATGTCCTATGGATGGTTGTGATTAAAATAGCTTCCTTCCTCATCCTGGTTTCCTGGAAACAATTAGCAGTTGGTTTGTCTGCCTTAACTGGTGGCCCAGAGTTGTGAGGGTTTCAGGTCCTGAGGAGGATCTGTAGTTGAGGTGTGAAATATAGCAGCCTTAAGTGAGCAGTTCAATATAAATAGCATCTTGGGAACATGTATACATCAAATATAAAGCAGGTGTATAAATCAATCTAGATAGAGTGCTTGGTTGAATCAAATGTTTACATGCACAGCCCTTGAAATAGTGTGGTGGTGAAAAATAAGAACAGTGAAAGATGGGTGAATCAAGTTGCCTTTCCTCAGTCTGCCGGACTGACTAGAGAGGGTGCTTGCATTCTTCCCCCCAGCTCTGACCTTCTATCAGTGATGAAATGAACACTTATTTTCTTGATGTATTTGAGCAGTCCCCAGGCAACCCCCAGGCTTTGCATCTCTAGCAACCCTACAATATTCAGGAAGCCTTGCGGATTACTTAAGCACTAGTGATAGTTACTGTTGTCAGATGAAGTTTCAGTGTCTCAAACTCTTAGAAGCACAGAAGGAAAATCCGAGAACTCTCTCCCTGCATCCCCTCCCCAAGAGATTTGTCTCGTCTAAACTAACTCCTGGGAAGAGAGCTTGCTGCTTTGTGCTTCTTCTGCAGCACTTGATGTTGAGTGGCTCAGCAGTGACAGTGTGGAACTGGTCGTTACTATAGGGAAAACCTGGATAACATCAGCTTGTTCCCTTCCTTACTCAGCCCCTCTTCCTCTAGTCTGATTTTTCTATTTAATGACCCTCTTCTAGATATTTTTTATTCCTAAACCCAAGGAATTTCAGGTAAGAGTTGGATCTACATTTGGAAGCAAAAGGAGAACTAGGAAAAATTTAAATTAGTTTGCTAACAATATTTTCTCCTAAATTCGCCACTCTTCTGAATTACTTATGTAACAATTAGCGATGTCTCAACTACATTCTCATTGTTTGGTTTAAGATAAATTCATTTCGGATAATGGGTTTTGCTTCCTCCAGTTAGCGTTTATAGTGGTGAGTTCTGTGCTATGTAGAGAAGAATGTTACGGTACATCTTAAGGCAGAGTTAAGATGCTTAGAGACAGAGTTAGGGTGTATAGAAGCATATTAGCTCATGTTCTTGGCCCTTATTCAATAATATTGATGCTTCCTCTTGTAACTGCTCAAAGTTCAGATTATTGTATGCATCTCTTCATAGTTCTTGTTTAGAGACTCAAGTATTGTTTCTTCTCTTACAGGCCAGACCCAGGATCTAGCCAGATTAGATTGTGTTTGCAGGTTTTGAAAGCTGTCCAGAAACTGGCTCGTGAATCAACAATTATGGCAAGAGAAACCTGGGAGGTTTTGTTATTGTTTCTTCTTCAGATCAATGACACTCTACTAGCAGCTCCAACTGTGCAAGGTTTGTATTCAATTTCCATTTGATTCAATTACTGGAAAAACCTTTGGCTCTGCTTGATGTTGAGCTGCCAGGGGTATGGGAGGAAACCTGTTAAAAGCTCCTAGTAGCCACCAGAGCACAATAGCTCACTCTTAATTCTGCTGCAGTACTCCAAAATAAAGCATTATTAGAAAAAAATGAATGATTTGGAGCTGAGTTCCCATAAATGTATTTTTGCAGAACAGTGACTCAGTACAGGAACAGTTCATGGTGAAGGGTTTCATACAATGTTGCTCCCTATTTGCTGCACTGAAAACTCTATGTGTCTTGCAGTATGGCCTGCCTACTGGAACATACTATCCGTTTATACCGTTTTTTCATTTTAAAAAAGGCATCAATATAGATAGAGTGCAATACAAGACACCCTAAAATTAGTGAATTCCCAGTGTGCCTTAGTGACACATGTAAGTGGCTGGGCTTTATATATTATGTTTAGTCTTGTAAAAAAGTTAATTGGCTGTAGGAAGCAATCAGGGATGAAACAGAAAAAAAATGAACTTAAGATATCTTTACACACTTAAACTGAAATCTCCTTGGGGATATATTTGAAGTTACTTGAATACTTACTAAAAGCATGCTTTGTTTCTGTTATAAGGTGGCATTGCTGAGAATCTGGCTGAAAAATTAATTGGCGTGTTGTTTGAGGTGTGGTTACTAGCTTGTACACGGTGCTTTCCAACACCACCTTACTGGAAAACTGCCAAAGAGATGGTGGCCAATTGGCGACATCACCCTGCAGTTGTTGAGCAGTGGAGCAAGGTCATCTGTGCCCTTACTTCCAGGTAGGAGTAATCCCATAGAAATAAACCTGTATGTATGTGGATGATCAGCGTTATATGTGTTTTCTCTGGAGTTGCTTATTTGTGGAATGCACAGCAATCCAAAGGTGAACAAGCTAAACAAAGTGAGGCTTCTTGCTAGTATTCTTGGCTTTTACTGTTTGTGTGTCTTTGTTCTGCAAGTGAGGATCTGAATTGGATTGTCTCTGTTATAATCTTAGCATCTCTCTGATATTTGGCATTTTACAGCGTGTGTATATTAATCTTCATCACTGTGACTCTTCATCATGTGTTGTGAAGAATGAATCATGAGTAGTAGTGTAACATTATAGCCTGTATATTTAACGGTGGTCACCACCAAAATTGTTAGGTGCTTGTTACTACTGCATGTGTCTGTGTTTGAGGTGATTCTGGGACTCTGCCTCTCCGGCCCTGCGCAGCAGAAGCCGTGCTGTTGCTGACTGGCGCTTGTGCCCTTGCAGCAGGGATGCGATGAGCCGGGGCGGCTGCACGCTCTCCTCTGAGCGCTGGCTCCCTCCTTCAGAGTGCTGGAGGAGAGCTCTGCCGAGCCTTGCTGGGCATGGCAGGATCTGTGGTAGAGGCTGTAGTAGAAGGCCCTGAACAACAAAGGGAGAGTCAGTACCCTTGATGTGGGGGTCTATGGTGTGAAGTCTTTGTGGGATAAATCTTAGCCTCTTGAATGAAAGAACTGAATTTAATGTTGAGGAGCAGAGGTCTGGTTCTCTTCCTCCATGCTCTCTTGAGCCATCAATAATAATTTCTGTGAAAGTTCAAAAATGTATTAAAATTGCTGCACTGTGAAAAATTCAATAGTATGCTTTTCTATAAGGGTTTATTTTAACTCCAAGTATTTTGATTTTGAATTACCTGTCAAAATTCCAAGCATGGATAGATTTTTTCTATGTTATGCAGCTACTTGTGAAACCTGTGGAAAATAAAGCTGCCATACAAGTTTTCCATGTTTCCCAAACTGTTTTTTTTAGCTATTTTTATCTTATTAGATGTAGCATTTCATAACAGAAAATATTTCATGATTCACTGATCTGAAAAGAACAGCTATCTCAAAACATGCGTTGGACTTTATCTTCCACTGTTGACTAACAGTCTTAGTTCTGTTAATGCATAGTAATCCACAGGTTTACTGTAATGGTTTAGTGTGCTGTTCAGTAATGTTGGTTTACACCTAATACATAGAAAGCTGAACTCCTGAGGCTAACTTTAAGTTCAGTGGTGTTTTAAGCTGCATTTTTCATACTTAAATGAAGCTCCAGCTTCAAACAGTTGTTTTAGTAAATGGTTGTCTGAATGGGATTATTAGCAATAAACTGAGAGTAAACTTCTCAACTTAAAACTCTGTGGAAAATTAAATTTGAAAATCTGTACACATATGAAGTGTTCATCTGTATCCATGGCTGTTACTTCATAGCAGGATGAAGCTAGGGTCTTGTGTTGCTGTACCAATAATACTATGTTTACACATCTAGCATGCTTTTATTTCTGTTTTCAGTAATTCTTGAAAATGTCCCAAATTTCAGTTAAGATTTAGCTATGCTCTTTGAAAAACTGATTGCTTGCAATTCGTAAGGGCATAATTGTGAAGTAGTGAAGTGTACTGCAGAACAGAGATGTAGGGCATGACTTTGCATGGGGTGTACCCAGACTCTTCTAGATTTGTCAAAGCTAGGTAGTTACTCAGCAAAAACCTGCTGTGGGGTGATGCCTCTGGGGCACTAAATGTAGATGGGTGCTGGGGCATCAGTCTGATATGTTGGAAAGCAGTTACTGCCTGGTGCAGGTGCGTGCATTTGTGGCTTGGACCTGAAGAAGGCCTCATGTCCTAAAGCTCACTTGCTTTTTTATCTGAGCTAGTTACTATGATAGACTGTGATTCCAAACACACATGGAATGTATTTTGCATTAGGTGGCTGCAAGTTACTATAGTGCCCAGGCCTGGGGGAAGTGGAAGATGGTAATTTAGTTCAGGAGTCAGCTGTAGACTTTAGCTATCCTCCCCTTTTTCCTAGTTGTGATGACTTCATCCCTGTAAAACTATACAGCTTTAAGCAGGCAATGAATTGGACATGTCTTGTCCATTACCAGCAACTCTAAGCTTAGAAATAAGGGTATGATAACTCAAGCAACAAATGTTGGTAAAAGTGAGTTTAGCTGAAGGAAAAATGGAAACTGATTTCTGGGTATGCTAGGGTGTTGAGAAGGTGTGAATGATCTCTTTCATCCTTTTAGAGAACACCAGGCTTACTGTAAATTTGCAAAGCTGGGGATGGAGGAGAGGCCAGATCAGACAGCAATGGCCCAGTGAAGCTTGTTGGTTGGGTAGTCATAGCACTTCTAGAGAAAGATCCCCATTTATCCAAGTCATTATCCTCATGATATTGCACTGAAGCCCTCTGTGGGTTTGCTCTTCACTGTTCTTCAGCTTGCCGCTTCTGCAAAATGTAGTGCATTGTTTTTGAAGAGTTTGCTAATCTGTGGATTGTAAATCCTGTGCTGCTTGTAGGATGGCATTGAGTGTTGCTCAGTGTGCTGGAATAAATTGTAAGTCATCAGTAACTGAATTGAGACCTGTAACCTAATGTGGCTTGCTGGTGTCATTGGACACTTTAGCTAAAGAGCCTTGAGGGATAAGGGCTTAAATTCCTCCTTCTTTTTCCCCCTCCCCCGCCCCCCCTTCTTAAGTAACATCTGGTAAGTTATGTATGTGCCTGTGGTAATTGGTAACCCCCCCACAGACAGGAGAGCTGCTGTGGGGTTGCCTTAACAGCTCTTTGATTTGGTTGGACCTTTGGACAGGCTCCAAGGTGTGTACCCTTCAAAGCTGTAAGAGGACTAAACTGTATAAAATGGGGATCTCTAGGAAAACTTGGAATGTTCTGTAATTGCTTGTGGGCTTACCTGTCACCTGCTGGTTCCTTTGAGGCTCAAATGACTGTTCAATTTTTGAGGAGTATTAACTGAATGACAGATCTGTCTGACTTGCTTTCTAGATTGCTGCGTTTTACATATGGACCTTCATTTCCTCCATTTAAAATTCCCGATGAAGATGCTGGTCTGATTCCTCCTGAAATGGATAATGAGTGCGTTGCACAAACTTGGTTTCGCTTTTTACATATGCTGAGGTATTGTAATTACAGCTGTTGTTCATATTCTTGCATCATTTCTATAAATTTGCATGACGTAAGAAAATTTTTTTCTAGAGATTGCTAAGATTAAGCATCTAAACAGAATGAAGTGTAAGCAATTTGTGGTACCAGTGCCCTGCATCAGTTCAGGCCAAGGTTATGAGTGGGTTGTTCAACTTTGAATTCTTTGACTCTTTGAGAATGTAAACTGGTTCATATATAATTAACAAGTTTTTAGCTATTTGGCAGTTTGAAGGATCTGAAAAAGAATATAATTTAGTTTCTCTGAGATAGCAAACAGGAGAAGCAGAATGATAGCTGCAAGAGATGTATACTGCTTCCACTTATTCTCCAGGTTAAATTTAACCTACAAAAGATTATTTTTTAAATTAATGTATTTGGTTTTGTGTAGAAAGTTATACAATTAATTTTAACATCCTTACTCTTACTCCTTTACACTTCCTTAAGCACACAACAGAACCAAGTGGCTTGGTTGGCTTTAAAGGTTCTTGGGAACAGCATTGCAGTAATATTCTGAATGGCCAAAATATTAAACTTTTCATATAAAACATTATTTACTAATTAAAGCTAGATAAATTTTAGACTTAAAAGTAGATTTAAAATCTACTTTTTAACTAACTAAAAAAATCTGTTCTTTTTTTTCATTTGTGATAAGGCCTTCAAATCTGGAATTGCTGTTACAGGTTTTCTATCAGTCAGGAAAAATAGCTCAAACTTTTACAACCTGCTCCCCTTCTTGTCACTGTTTGCTAGCAATTCATTGCTTACCTTTTGATAATAATTTTAACAATGTAAGGACCTCTTAAACTGAGTTTGAAAGACCTTGTAAGTAATTAATATTACTTCAGTGGTGGCGTTATTCTATCAAGTGTATGCTCTGGTTCATTGGATCTTAATAAAATTAGTCACTGTATTTGGGGGATGTTTGAAATGAAGACAGTTAAGTACCTCCAATGCAAGAAGTGAAAAATTACTTCCTGTGATGGAGTGACAGCTGAAATCATACTGGTATTAGATGCTGTTTTGTAATGTTGTTTAAATGCCTTAAACTATTGTATCTTTAAGAATTTTTAAAGTCCTAACAGCTGTTCTTAAACTAAATTATATTTTTCTGGTTTTGTGTGCAGTAATCCTGTGGATTTGAGTAACCCAGCCATTATTAGTTCTACCCCCAAATTTCAGGAGCAGTTTCTGAATGTGAGTGGGATGACTCAAGAACTCAATCAGTACCCCTGCCTTAAACATCTGCCTCAAATATTCTTTCGTGCCATGCGTGGGATCAGCTGTTTGGTGGATGCATTCCTAGGTAATGCTTTTGTCTTACCTGTGGATAGCTAGGAATAGTAACTAAGATTTAGAGAGAATAAAATAATTACTGTCTTCTCCATAAATAAAGCCATAACAATTTATCATTCATAAGTATATCCTGGAATTGATAGGCAAGGGACATCAGGTCACTTTTAAATTACTATCTGTATACACAATAATAATATTTGAATGCCCAAAGTTGTAGATGGCCTTAGTTTCAAATGCAAAACAATTGAACAGATCTGAAGTCTAAAATAAAACCAGCCATCTCTTCCTCAAACAAGGTTTCTTTCTCTTTTTGTCTAATCAACAGTGCAAGTGTTATGCTTTAGCATGTTGTGAGCACTGCCCACTTTGTTTATAAACTTTGTGGCAGCAGCTGTATGTAATGCCTGTTTTTATAAGGTACCGAATTTTGACTGTCATCTTCAGATCTTTATACTACAAGTTCCAGTTTCACTTAGTTTATGATTAGCAGATGATTAGTACTGCTGAGAAAAAAAACCTGTGGTTCTTTGTGTCTGCTGGTAACAGAGTAGCTCAAATTTAGCTGAAAGGTAAATGTAAGCACTGGTTGATAAGTTTTAAGTAACACTTCATGGCACCTAAAATCTAAAGTGTTATTCTTAGTATGCTTCAGTCTTATTAAGAATCTTCAGAGAAAACGTGCTATTGTAAACTCTGAAGAGCTGCCTGTCTCCTGGGTTTTTTTTTTGCTTAAATGTATGCAAACAAATGTTGTCATCTGCTAGAAGTGTGAGCTGATGTGAGACTGCAGAAGACTTGAGCAGATACATAAACTGTGTTTAAAAAAAAAATCTGCTGTGGAACTAGACTATCAGCTTTTTACATGTTGTTTGTCTCTTGGGGAAAACCTGGACGGTTTAGTTCTTTCAAGTCCTTAAGATCCTCCTGTCTCACTGAATTATAAGATCCTAGAAATACATTCTGTGTTCCTGTAAAAATATTGCAAGGAAAAGTTTTTATCAGTACTGAATTCCTCACTGCAAAAAAGTTTTTGTCATTATAGATTTCACTTTTGTAGAAACAGCTTTGTTTAAAAAGTGATTTAAAAGAGCAAATGGTCATTTCTCTTAAGCTATGTTATTGAATCTTGAAACATGCTGTGTCCGATGTGTTCTTCTAGATGTCTTGCCACCAATTTTAAGGAATTTTAATGATTGCTTTTTACTAATACCAGATGTGAGATTTAAAATATTCAGTAGTCTGTTAGATAAGATCAGAATTTATTAAAGGAGGATTATATATAGGCAACATATGGCTTAACCTTATGAAAACAGGCTCCTTGTGTTACTCTGTCAAACTCTATTTTCCTACCTATGATAATAGGATTTGGCAGTCTGTGCTGAAACAATAACTTAAAAGTCTGACTGAACATTGGTGGAAGACTTCCTTTGAAGTCTTCTACTGGCTGCGTAAACTGAATTAAACTTTCTTTTTTAAAGCTGTTATGTTTTTCCTCGTTACATACTAATTATATCCAAGGTTTTTGTGAAAGTGTGGTTAGTAATAAATTTTCAATGAAGACAATAGTTTGTAATGTAAGACTTGTGAGGGGGGCATCTTGCAGTAGAGGCAGAGGAGGAAGCTGAGCATCTCTTAGCTTTGCACAGTGCGTGTGCCTCTAATGGCATAGCTATTGTAGTGAATTTCTCTTGGACCTTAAAAATAGCCTGAGGTTCTTAGCTGAGACTTGTAACTCACTAAAGGTGTGGCAGGCTTTTTTGTTTTTTGTATCTGGCTGCCTGAGACTCTGTTCCCACTGGGGTGACAGTAATCACATAGACAGCTTCTTGTCTGGATGTGGTGGGGGGTGTGTGTGGTGGTATCTGGGTTTGAGGTCTTCCACACTGGCCAGCTGTGGAGCGCTTCTGGGGACCCTGGCAGCCCAGACTCTTCTGTAAGCATGCCAGGAGCTCTGCTGTCTACATGAGCTTTTGATAGGAAGTCGTATCAGAGACTTGAGACTTCTGAAGATCTCATGTAGCGAGATGAAACTCCTAGGGTGATGATAGCCCACCTGGACTATGATGCATTTGAGCACAGGAGAGCTCTTAGTGAAATTAAATTCAGGCTGTAGGTGTGGATGTGAGAGTGTGCTCAGGCAGATATTAGAGCTGTAGTAAGACCCCTTCTGCTACGGTTGATGGGAGATCTCATTGCCTTCTCCTCTAAGTGCCAAAGCACAAGTTGTTTTTTTTCTGGTCCTCCCTGATATTACCTACACAGCGTGTGCGTTCGGCAAAGTACTGCATCCTCTTTTCAAAGAGCATACCAAACCAGTACATTTATAATGCATATTCTGCCCCCTTTATGGGGTGTAACACTAATGTTTTAGCAGGAGTTAGTTGTTCTATAATGTGTTACAAAAAGTACTTGAATTAACATGGTCAAAAAAATACTTTAATTAACATGGTCAAAACAATCTATGTCAAATCTTCACGCACACTGCAATTCTACACTTAATTTTTGGGGTGGAGTGTGAGGGTGGTGGTATTCATTGAAATGGGAAGAAGTGTTTGTCACTTCAGATTTTGCAAAGGGCTAGTTGCTTCTGAATCTGACTGGGAAGAGTGGCTTTATACACCACAAGTATTTCCCTGAAACTGGGTAAAGGCTGATCTAATGTCCTGCTGCTGTCAGAAAAACTAGAGCTTGCTCTGCTTGCATCTCTTGTACTGACTTAGTATTTGACTGTTCAGCAAGCTGACTCAGCTCACAAAACCAGCAGAAAACTGCGTAGTGGATAGGTTTCATCTTAATTTAGTGAGCTAAATCTTTAGTGGCTTTGAAGGGTCAGACATCTTAGAGATGTCTCAGAATGGGACGTGGGAGGTATGGTTGGGAAAAAACTGCAAAGGTGAGAGGCATCAGAAATTTGGCAGGAGTGAGCTGTTAAATTGGCTTTGGTAAATGAACCTTGCCCCTTTTCCTCTGCCTGCTTCTAGACTTTGTCCTCCCATGTGCCATTTCCCACATTCTTAAGATGTTTTTTAATCATTTGCAGGGTTTTCTTTTGCTTGTGCGTTTATTTCTGCTAATAGTAAAAGGGGAAAGATGTTTTTCTTACTACTGGTGTTTTGGGGGGCAGGGGGGAAAGCTAGTCTATTTACAGAAGGCCAGATGCTTACTAACTGGGTAGCCATGTAGGAGCCTATGGAATTCTTGCTGAAAGCTTGCTTTATTTCTTGATCTACAGGCATTTCACGACCCCGGTCAGATAGTGCACCACCCACGCCGGTAAATAGGCTGAGCATGCCCCAGAACACTGCGATCAACACCACTCCACCCCATAACCGAAGGCATCGGGCAGTGACTGTGAATAAAGCAACAATGAAAACCAGCACTGTAAGATTTCATATTCAGATTTTAAGTACCTGACGCTTTTGATAAAGTAATTTAGATTAAAGTGGTTAGATAAAGTAATTTCCTTACTTCTAGGAGCTGATCTGTTCTTCTGTTCAAATAGGTAACTACTGCACATACTTCAAAAGTGCAGCACCAACCCTCCTCTACTTCTCCACTCTCTAGCCCAAACCAGACAAGTTCTGAGCCACGGCCACTGCCGGCTCCTCGCAGGCCAAAGGTTAACAGCATCTTGAACCTCTTTGGATCATGGTTATTTGATGCAGCATTTGTTCACTGTAAGCTTCATAATGGAATAAACAGAGACAGCAGCATGACTGGTAAATATTACTGAAAAATGCATGTACATTTTTCCTTGTTTCCTTGACATTTCCTACCTGCAAGATTAATATATGCATAATCAAAAAAAAAATCTATTGTGGTTAATCCCTCCCAGCTGAGCTAGCACCTGTTACTAGTTGAGCAGGTGTTTGGGGGTTTAAAAATAATAATAATATTAAAAAAAAATCACTTTTCACTATTAAATACTCCCTTTCTCTAACAAGCATTGCAGTCCCAATTATGCTAGTGGGGAAAATTTTATTAACTGAAGGAAACAATGTGATGAGTCTACTTATTCAAGCAGATTTCATCTTAGGATGTCTGAGTAACAGCCACTTTTTATATTGCCTCTTCAATGTTTGAAAAATTGTCAAAAATCACTGCAGATACTGCATGAAGTGGTACTTCTTGTTTTTAGAGAGTGTTATGAAAACAGAAGTCTTTAAAATAGCAAGTGAAGTTGCTGCCTTTCAGTGATGGTTGCTATGTGTTTCCATATATGGCTTAATACCTTGGTTGTCTTCAGTCCTTAACTGATAAATTTATTTTCTCTCCTATACATTGCTCAGCCTCAGATTAGATGTTTTGAGACATGATAGCAGAATTAGTCCTCTGCTAAGAGACGCACTTTTGCACTCTTCTCCATTTTGGTGATAATATTCAGAAAAGAATAAACTTTCTCCTTGCATTTTTTTCTGTTCTTCATGTAGTATTTTGAATGTCTGCTAAACTCTTCCAAGAAATCGGTCTGTTGGGAGATCATTGGCCTAAGTAAAAATAGGAGCAAGAGGTTTGTTGTAGCAAGTTTGGTTTATAGTGGGACTTGACAGCAGCAGTTAAAGTGATGATCTTCCTTGTTTGTTGTGTCACAAATTCCTGTGTGGAGGCGATGGATTTAGGATTTGGGATCTTTTAAAGGTATTTTTTGGTATGCAGCACATGGTTTTTTGAAAGTGTACAGTTGTGGATTTCTGTGGTAAGAGGTTGGAGTCCCTTTATAAAAGGCCCATGACGCATTACTAGAGAAAGAGCTGAGTTTAGGAAGAAGTAAGGCATAATTTGAGGGTGTGTTCAGCTGCATGTGCAGCTAATGTATTCCTGTATTTAATGCTTTGCAGATTGATTGAATCATTTTAATTTTGACATAATCTGTATCTTGACCAATTTTAAGCGCTTAACCTGAAAAAGATGTAATCTGAGATGTTGCTTATGCAACAGTGTGAGCTGTAAACAGGTGGTGTGATTCTAGTAGAAGTACATACTCATCCAAAATCAAAGTCATGGACTTCCTTAAAGGGGTTCCAGGGCCTTCTGTTCATATATGCTATGTCTCAAGTCGCCTAACAGTAGTCAGAAAATTGTGGTATTGCAAGCCTTACAGAGGGACTTACTAGCTTCCTGAAAACTAGAAACAACTATTTGGAAATTGTTTGATTCTGTTCTTCCTCCATGCTCTTCAGAGCTGTCCACAGTGAGACAAGTCTTTGCATGTCACATGTTCTGCCATTTATTAACAGCAGTGGATCCAAGAGAATTATGTTGGTGGAGACCTGGAAAACTGGCTGTGTTATGTCCTGCTTTTCTAGTGATTTGGAAGGGAGAATTAACTTACGGAATTTAGTTATGTGTTTGTTGCCCTTCCAGGATACCATGAGTGCTGTGTGAAGTGCTGGTCACAGCAATGTTGTGGCAGGCTGTTAAAAGGAGAACAAACTGAAGATGGACCCATGCTGCTGAAACTGCATAGAGTAACGCCAGAGTCTGATTGCCTGATTTATCCTTTTGGATAAATTCTTTTGCTCAGCTTCTGTTTTAGGAGGGAAAATGAAAGACTTGTAAAGGGCTAGGCACCTGCAGTTCCTGTTGACTTGAAGTGTCAGTGTCTTTTAAATCAGGTTTAAGTGCAGATTGAAGAGCTTCTGTTCTGGGAGTCTTATCTATGAAGCCTGATGCTTCCAGGTGGAGTCTTTTCCTCCTTGCTGTGTAGAGCAGGAGGTGTTGTGCTGGGCTAATGAGGTAGGCCAGGAGGATTGTATACTCTGGGGCCCATCAGTAATAATCAGATCTGCATGTTGTGCTCATCCACCTGCCTCTGCTCATGCTAGCCAATATAGATGTGGCTTGAAGAAAGAAGGCAGCAGAGAAGGGACAGTTAGCTGCCACAATCCCTATCCTTAGGAAAGAGGACAAAAATAAATCTTTTTGGCTGTAGGTTGGCTATACCTGTATATCATGGTCCATCTGCTGTCCTCTGGCGCCGGGTACAGTAATGCTTTTGCCACTAGCTTGAATATTCTTACCATGTTTGACACTGCTGTTGATAATCTTTGCATTAACTTCAGGAAGCACTGTTGTTTTTATGGATGCTTTAAATATTTTATGATTGGGAAGTGCCTGCACTTAAAATCAGCTTTGCTATGTAGTATTGTCTACCACTGGCCCACACACCATTTCTCTTTTAGATCTGAGACTGCAGCTGTATAAGATCTCACCAGCGTTAAACCCTTCTAATGTTCAGTTTGTTTCAGTGCTATGCAGTTAAGAATTTCTTCTGTCATAGCTCTCTGATATGATTTATCTGTTTTGTTGATGGCTGGAGGACTGAGGACCGCCTCAAAAAAGGAGGTGGTAAATGTCTTGGTACAGATTGCTCCTCGGTCCTGCAGAGGTCCTCACCCTGGGACACCTTTCTGGAACACTGCATTTTCTAGTGCATGTTTCTTATTCCTCTTCTGTCATGTGACACATTCGCAGTGCAAACCCATAAGACATGACTCCTAAAGAGGTATTGGTGAGCTAAATGTGAGTGCTTAATGGGGAACCCCGTGGATGAGCTGTGGTCTTAAGTTCTAGGTCAGAATTTAGTACAGTTAGTTTACTTCAGTTAAATGAATGCTGCTAGTCCACATGGACTGACATGTTGTCCTTCTCCCATCTTACAATGCAAGTGGTTTTGATGAGCTTTAGGAAGTAAAAAGCAGCTGATCGAGGCTGATGTGTATGAGTACCTATTTACCCTTGCTTTTCTCCTTGAGCCTCACTTATCTTACTACTTGAACTCTTTAACCTCCAGAAAGGAAGTAGATTAAAAATGACTGGTGGGAAAAATGTGCAGCTTTTTGTAAGTTCTGAGATGAAAAATATCTGAATAGGTGGAAGGGTAGCTGAACTTGCTCTACTTGACCCTGCTTTGGCTGGGGTGAGGCTGACTATATAGTCTCCAGAGGTCCCTTCCAGCCTCAGCTCTTCTCTGGTTCTGTCACTGCTACCCCTCTGTTGTTCAGTTTGTCATATTTGTTGGTAAACTTCTTGCATGGTTCAGGATGATCATAGGTATTTCATGTTTGAGGATGCTGTGGTTTTGTCTGTCTCGTCATGGGAAGAGAATTGTTCTCTCCCACAAGACTGGCTGGAGGTCATCTGTTTATGGCTGAGTACTGGTAGAGTTTGTCACTGGAGAGCAGTCTTCCTGTTTGCTCTTTGAGCCCCGTCCTTCAACATAGTCTTGTGTTTGGTTTCTGAAGCAAATCAGCAGTCTTGCCATCAGTAGTGTAATGCTTTTGTGCTTTGAGTGTCCTGTATCAGGTTTTTGCTTCTGCACAGAGGCCTTGATGGTGAAGCTTTATGGCTTTATAGCATTATAGCTAATGCTCATTACTTTGTATTGTGGCAAGAGAGAAAAAATATATCTGTTTGAAAATGCATAGCTGGTTTGAAAGGAGCTGCATTATGCTGGTGTAGTCTTTAGAATTAGATGGTTGCATGGTATTTATTTAGCTGTTAGTGTGGCATAAATAGCTCCCTATGATTGGTACTTGAGAAAATACCTTAATGAGAAATTCACTGTGAAGCCCTTATGAAGTTAACCCTTAATATGACCTCTCTGGGAGGTGTGTACATGTGCTGAGTACATCCAGCACTTCACTGGCAGGATGTGTTTCATTTACACAAGCTGGGCCATACAGCGTGTGCTGCTGCAACTTCCTGTCCTCAGCTTGGGAGAACTGGGAGAAACTTGTGAATACCTTGTACCAGCATTTCAGCCACTGAATTTTCCAATCTGATGGTCTCGTTCTTAATCCTTGTATCTAAAATCAGTCACAAACCTGCCAGCTCTGTGTTTTATAGCAGCCAAAGGAGTCCTCTGGGTGGGCTGGTGGTATCACCTTAGGTGCTACCTTTTGTTGGCAGCCAGGGAGTCTTGGGATACAGTTTTATCCTCACTTTTTCTGGCCCAACTGTCATTAATATTAATGTCCCAAAGCATGTTTCTGGGGATCTATAACAAACTGTGAGAAGCCTTGATTAAGGGCATCTTAAGTGGTGCTGAGGGGCTTGGTGATGAGTCTTGATTTCACTCTGCACATTCAGAGCAGCAGCTTGTACAAGGTGATGGCGTTATCTCATGGTAACCGGCTACTGGAGTCTTTTCTCTCTTCTTTCTCTGGAGATTGGTTTTGAGATGTTGATGTTTGTGGTAGTGTTATGCCTTTTATTTCTGCTTTGGAAGATTGTTGATAGAGCTGGTGGTCAGGGAAGGCATGCCTGGGTATACTGGTTGTTAGCAACTTGGATTAGGGAAGATGGAGCTGTAATACCATCAGGAACTCATGGTTTGGAAGAAGTATTGCTGTGAGGAGACTCTGCAGGTAAGTAACCTTCCACTTACAAAATGTACCCCAAGTCACAGAAGCCATAGGATAGCCTAGTGTATACTCCATATACAGTGCAACACAGGGAGATGTACTTGAGCTGGGAAGGGTTAATACATATCCCTTTAAAGAACTGATGTACATTGATATGAACAGCTCTAAGTCTTACTAGTATTTTGTAACTTTTTGTTCATTGTTTTGCATGATACTTTCAAAACCATAATTTTGGACCTGAATGCCAATTTCCTATGTGTTTAACGAGCTTGCTATATCATAAAGCTTTTAATCTATTTTTTAAAAAAAGCTAAAAGCTTCTTAACTTATATTACGATTTCACCATCTTAAAAGTATTTTATAACTACTGCTGTCCTTTGATTTGTTTCCATTTTATTTCTATTATCTTGCAGCATCTTTTATCCAAATTCTTCTTTCTTATAAATCTTGTAAGTAGGAACCAGTAGCTTTTCCTTAATTGCAGTCATGCTTTTCTTTTTCCATAATCCCATATTTTATTTGTAAATTCATTCTCATTGTCTCTTGTAGCTTTTGCACTTTTACTTGAAAAGACAAGTAATCTTTTTGTGTGTGTTTTTGAATGGGGAGGATTGTTGGCAAAAGCAAATTAATCTGCCTGAATCAGTCCCATCTTTTCTGTACTTTAGTCTGTGATCATGTCATGAGTTTCAGGACTTTGCACTAACCATGTTTTTTTTTTACTTAAAGCTTATTTTACAGACCTAGTGTTTGATTTGTATGCATTGTGCATGTAGTGTTTTTTTCCAACTACAATATATTGCTGGATAGCTTATTTAGGAAAAAAAAATGGCTCATGGGAAGATGCATAAAGATTTGTGCTTATTTGCTACTTATGTCATGAAGATTTGTAAGGTAACAGTCGGTTGAATGATGAACTTAAAAGACAAAAAATTAAGAGTAGACACTTGTCGTTAGGACAGTTCCTTTAAAAAAATAAAACAAAACCCACCACCTATCTGTAAATTAACAGATATTCCCGCTGTTGGAAGTGTTAATGGGCCTTTGCTTGCCATACTGATTGTGAACCTGATGTTCCCCAACATCCCAGATTTGAGAGAGGGGAAGTTCTCTGGTACTGGTAGAACTACATTGGCGCGATTCCATTAGGAGCACACATTATCTATTGTTTGATTTTGTAGCTTATAAAAGTTTTGAAACTCAATACAGTCTTAACTGAAAATAAGAAGGAATGTACTCTTTCTGCCCTTAGTAATTTGAGTGAAGTTGTCCACAGGGAAAAAAAAAAAAAATTCATTGAGAGCAATATATTATTTTGGTTGCCATACTGGAAGAAAGGATGATGCCAACAAAATGATTAGCTTCCTGCGTTGTATGCATGTGATACTGATACTGAAAGGGGGACCAGAAATCTGTCTAGAAAGACATGAATTTAATTGGCTTGGACTAGCAGAAGTGTCCTGCAGGGAGGGAGCACAAAGCTTGGCAGAACCACATCCTGTTTGAGTAACAGTGGGCTCCCGAGAGACTTCTGTGGAGCATATTGTGGGATAGGGAGTTGGAGAGGGCCAGCCTCCCCGGTAGCTGCTGTCCGGAGACTGTCCAACCTCAAAGATATTTGGCAATTTCAGTAGTCATGTGACGAGAGAGGGACCAAATCAGGAGAGTGAGTTACAGCAAACTTGTCTTTCTGATCTGGGTCCTTAGAATTTTGTTTTGGTTTTGTTTTTTTCTGTGGGTTTGGGGTGTGGGGTGTAGGTGTGTTTTGTTACTGTTTTTTTAAAATAATTATGTTTATACAGCAAAATTGGATCAAAGCAGCTCGGTGTTCAGAGCAATGTAATAGATTGGCCGGCTGAAAATTAAGCACTTGTTTGGAAGTCACAGTAATGGCACCATCTAAATGTTTTTTTGTATTTTAAGGAAGGCAAGGTGGTACTTCATTTTATTTGGAGATGAGAACTAAGTGAAGGAAGATCCTTGTCCTCCAAAGAGGGTAGGAAGCTAATACTGGATATTAGCGTGCTCTTCCCATCAGGAAGTTGGGACAGGCTCTAGAATATGAAGATCAGTTGTTATCACCCTTATAAAGAAAAAAGTTAGTTACACCCATAAATACTTTCTAAACCAAGGCACTGACTCAAATATAGTGAACTAACAGCTTCATGATAACTACTAAATTTGACTTGATCTTTGTGTCCAGGATCCCATGAGCCTATTATATATGTTAACAAACACAGTGAAACACCGTTTGGTTTTTTTTTTCTCTTCCCAGCTATAGCAACTCAAGCTAATGTGGAGTTTCGCCGGAAAGGATCACAAATGTCCACAGACACAATGGCTTCCAACCCCATGTTTGATGCAAGTGAATTTCCAGACAACTATGAAGCAGGAAGGGCAGAGGCATGTGGGACACTGTGTAGGATATTTTGTAGCAAGAAGACTGGGGAGGAAATATTACCAGCTTACTTATCCCGGTACTAACCTATCTTCCAGTCACTTTTTTGGTAAAACCTTATAGTACAAATTAATTCACAGTGAATAGCATTCTGTTATTGTCCGAATCCTGTGTTGCCAATCCAAAAAAACCTGGTTAGCCTTCAGATGCTGTAGGTGGGGATCTCTGGCTAAACTGAGTAGTGATTTCCTTTCATCTTCTCAGATTCTGGTTTTCATTGTGATTTCTTCAAGTTCCAGTTGAAGGGAAGTCCCTTATGGTGCCTCCCAGCTGGAATGAATGTTGCCTTTTTGATACTTTAGTTGATGAACTTAAATGACATCCTTACTCTTTTATTCTTGGTGTGTTTTTTAATTTGTCACTGAATGTTGTTCTGATGGAATAAATGAGTGTGCAGACATAATAAGACTTTGTACACTTTATTAGACCATGAAGGGTGTTATGCTGTCAAACACTGCAGCACTGGGATGGAATGTGTTTGTGGGATTGTTTTTTTCACCCTTAAATATAGAAATGCACTAATATTCTAGTATTTAAAACAGCCGTGTTCTGAACTACCCGTTTTCAGCTTTGTTTCTAATAAAATAAGGCAACTATTGTAGTGCACTTTTTTCAAATTTTTGTTAGAAAGTGAAATAGCAGAGGCTAGAGGCAGAGAATCAACTTTAAATCATGACTTTTTCAAACTGTTCACAGTTGTTCCAGATGGCACCAAAATTTCCTAGAAGACTGAACTGTTTTTTCTTGTATGTTGTAGTGTTCTGTGTATAGATAGTGTATAGATTCCTCTGTGTTTGCAAGCCTTTAAAAAATAAAATAAAGGGAATATAAGTATTTTTTAACAAACTGCAAAATAAACTAACTGCTTTAGGATGATGGCCAGCTAGGTTCCCGCCCCCTGCTTTTTCACTTGAGCTAGCTATGATAGCTCTGTTTGGTCTCATTTTCCATATTGCTGATAAGTGTGTCCTGTCCTGTCCTGCCCCCTGCAAGATTTCGCAGTATTTTTCTTGTGTTGAGTTAAAATCAAGGTCTCGCTCCCATACTTACACAAGGCAGGGAGTGGTGGGATGCAGGCACAGTTAGCAACTATCTGGCCTTTATTTGCGCAACTCCCTGTCTGTGTTGCAACGTCAAAGGCTTCAGTATAACTGTGGTGCACTGCTTTTTCACATGAAATACTTGTGATTTGTGAGGAGGGGTTTTTGTTAAGCTCGTTAGGTGCAATTGCCTGTACTAAAGTAACTTGGGGGGGATGCTCATATAAACATTTCCTAGCTCTGATTTTGAACCTTCCTCTTTTATATATAAAAGATCAAGTAGTTGCTCTACATTCTTGTTCATGTGGGATGCTGATGCATTTTATCTACAAATAATTAATCTTATCTTTTTTTGTCAGATTTTACATGCTTTTAATTCAGGGTTTGCAGATAGCAGATTTCGTTTGCCACCCTGTTCTTGCCAGTGTTATACTAAACTCCCCTCCTTTGTTCTGCTGTGACCTGAAAGGGATTGATGTCGTGGTTCCCTATTTCATTTCGGCTCTTGAGACTATTTTACCTGACAGGTAAATTGCTATTTCCATATGAACATCATCAGAAATGTGGGGAGGTGTTTATCTTCTGGTGTTTCTGTTCATTCCTGAGTAGTTTTCACTGAAAGAATTTTGTAATGTGAGCCTCATAGTGTGTATGTATTTGGTGGTGATAATAGTGGCACTTTATTTAATGCAATTTTCTTTAAACCAAAATTAGTACTTATTTTAAATGAAATATGTGAATTATCTACATATTCATTGACGGAAAGCAGTACCTGTAGGAATAGAGGAAAAGGAGTGATTTAGCTCAAATATATTGAAAGCCTACAGATTTTTCAGTAAAATTGCACAGGATATTCATTAGTGGCTGTTGATTCAGTGAATTCATTGAAAGTAATCTTAGACATCATTTAAATAGAAAAATCAATAATTTAGGCTGGTGAAATTGGAGTAGGTTCTTAAACCAGAAGATATGTCAGAGCTTTATGGATTTCTGAATGTTTTGCTAAGTTAATACTCTGTGCATGCCTTCGTCAACATATGTTTTATGTCTTGGTACTGCATTTCATTTTGAAGTTATGCATAAAATGTTATTTATCTTCTGGACTTAAATCTGAGCCACTGCTTCTTTTGGATAGGTCTTATAAGTAGAAGAATTTGCTGGTGGCTACTTAAAAAGTTGATCTATGTGCTAAGCAGCTTGTGTTTAATGCAATATGTGCATGAACATATTCTATGGATCTCTGATAATTTTGGGTGGATTTGAGTTGTTATGAGCCAGTAGAGGTTCATGATTGAAATGTCCTGCTTTGAAGACTCAGTATGTGAATAATGCTTTCATCAGCTCATTGCTTTTATATGGGGTACAGAATCCTTAGCAAGTGATAGTTCCTACATGAATTCACTGTGTTATTACTGCTGTTTAAAAAAAAAAAATAATCCTGAGCCTAGAAAGAAACAGCTACATTGTATACTGAAGATTATTGAAGACCACTGGGTGGCTGTATATTTAACTTCAATTTAATTAAATTAGTGTCAATTTCCTGTGAGACATTGATTAACTCTTATGCTTTGATTTGCAGAGAACTCTCAAAGTTTAAAATCTATGTAAACCCCACAGAGCTAAGAAGAGCTTCGATTAACATCCTGCTGTCTTTGTTGCCTCTCCCTCATCATTTTGGAACAATAAAGTCTGAGGTAGTAAGATTACCACTTTGTTTTGCGTTTCCATTTTGTTTTCCTGGTTGGAGTGGGATTTGGATGCCTTGTGGGTTGCATCTGGTGTTCTGGTTAGTAAGTCAGTAACAGTAAGACTGTACAAGTTGTCAGCAGCAATGTGTGCTGTGGATATTGACTTTTGAAACCAATACCATGGTGGTGTGATCTGTAATTGATACTGAAATATATGCATTTTTCCTTCAGGTTGTCCTGGAAGGGAAATTCAGCAATGATGACAGCTCAACGTATGATAAGCCAGTAACCTTCCTTTCCTTGAAGCTGAGGCTTGTGAATATACTTATAGGAGCTTTGCAAACAGAAACTGATCCTAACAACACTCAAATGATACTAGGTTATTTCAACTTTTTCATTTATTAACTGTTATAGTAGTGTCTGTCATAATCTGTCCTGGAATAACATGGTTTACTAGTAATGTGTTGCTCTGTAAGAAAAAAGATTAAATTCTTGGCAAGTTGTCATCTGTATAATCTCCCTCATTCTATGAAAACATCTTGAAAAGCCTCATGTTTTTGTTAAAGTAATCTCTCTTTTTACAAATGTGGAATAGTACTTGAAAAATAGAAGCAGAAGTAAAATACATTCTAGCCAGAACAGTCGTAACTAGGAATGGAAATAAGAAAAAAATACTGTTTTAATATTGGGAAGGATTCTTTACTAATGGTTACAGGGAACATTTTAGGTTTTGGCATGATTAAGCCTAGAAACAAATTGAAATACTGGGTGACTGGTGGTCCAGCACTGGCAAACTACAGATTACATGTGTTTAGCACTGTGTAAATCCTCACACAAAAGCTCTGAAATAGTCAGGAGATGGATTGTAGTGCAGCAACAAACTGTTCTTTGAGGTAATGAGAGTTTTAACATTATTCTGAATATTCAGAAAGTAAATAGAAGCTGGAAACTTGAATAGTGCATACTCTGTCAAGTTAAATATATTTTCAGACAAATAAAAAAGGTACCTGCCTTTTATTTTTCTGCCCACCCCTTATGTTTCTCTCTTTAGTAGTGCCTTTTTCCACATGATGGTTGTGTTCTTCAGTAATTACAATACCACTTTACTTTTGCCTGTTCTAAAAGGAATCAGACTTGCACTGTGCTGGGGTCTGCCTTATTCTGGGAGACAGAGAGCCTACCTGATTGATAGGGGAGGGTGAGAAAATGGCATGAGCAGTGAAGTGAAGGGAAACAAATCCAGTCTGCAGAGACTTTGGGAAAGTTTCCTTGCAGTGGTTGAAATAGTTCCTTTACTAGTGGAAGAGTAGAGGAGAGTAGTGTGAAGGAATGATTTGCAACCAGTGCTGATGAAGGGATGAGGATACTTACAGGTTCAAAGTGATCCTCCAGGCGAGACCCACAGCGTGTTGGCGCACTGAGGGTTGCACCACCCCCCCCAGAACCGCAGGGTGATTCTCTGTTAAATCCTCCCCATGTGTTTCCATACCCCTCCACTGCCAGTTGGTGGTTGTATCTGGCTGGGTAGATGCTCTGCCTTGAATATTTCTTCTGCCATTACTATTTCCATGATAGTCTATAGCAGTCTGTCTCCTGTATTCCTGTTGTTAAACCCCTGTTTCCGTATGTGAAGTTACTTCCTCCTGGATTTGGTTGGAGAGTATTTGTGAATCTCCAGTTTAACCAGAGATTCTCACACATGCACCAGCGTCTCAACAAAAGCAGTGTTTGTTTCTAGCTGCTCACTAAATGACAGTGAGTGGTGCATTTCTCTTCATATAGTAAGCAGTGTTTTCTTAAACATTCATTGCTGCGGGTGCGGATTGGGGGCAGAAAATTAAGATGGATACCGGTCAGTGTGTCAGTGTTAGCCTGTTACAGGTCTGTCCTTACTGCTGCTTTCCTCATCACCTGGGGGTGGTGCTGCCAAGCAGGTACAGACTTCATGCTGGTTTGCCTAAGGCACCCAGATGCATCAGTTTTAATATGAGTGTGTTACACTTGTGTGTAGTTATCTCTCCCAAAATGGAAGAGATAACTACCTGCTGGCTAGTTTGGATGCAGTAGGATTGGCTACCCCTGCACTTAGTGCTTCAGCTTTTTCAATACAGTATTTTGGGCACTGATGGAAAACAAAGCACAGAAAGTGAGAGACTGGGGATGACTTCCAACTAGAGAAAATTTCAGTGTATCCCACTTCAGATTGTGAACTGGCCTCCTGATTTAGGAAATTTGTTTTATGTTTTAGCTAAATTGAAATGAAAGCAATTTTAATTTGCTCTGCAAACCCACAGATTTTCAGTGGTGCAAATATTAGCCTTGATTTTTTTTTTTTTTTTTTTTTTTTTTTTTTTTTTGGTGGGGCAGGGGCAGAAATATCTTTATAAAAATAAAACTACTTGTGTTACAGTGGTTTGGGGGTTCATGTCACTGACCATTATGAGAACAAGTGTGGCCTGTTGCACTGATGTCTTAGGCGTTGCTGAATGGACTAGATGTTACTCGCTTTATCTTCCAGCAGGTTGCTATGTGTACTGGTAGTTCATTAAGACTTGAAAACATGTTTTTATTTTCCAGTCACCAGCTGCCTTTTGGCTTGTAATGGCCAAACCAGGTAAGGGGGCCTCTTTGTGCTAGGCAAGAACATAGCCAAGGCCAGCATATAATCTTTGAGGTGGCTTTGGATGCCAGCTATGCAGTTCATTTTAGCTCTTTCCGTTATCTAACAAATACTGTTATTTTATTCACAGAATCCCTAGATATCCTTAAATATAACCTGAGTTTTTAGATGAGCACAATCTGATGGGGAGACAAAGAATGATTCCAGCCCGTCTGTGAAACCAAAATCTTTCTGAACTGAGGAATTTGAAAAAACCTATGTTCAAAGCATTTTTAAAATAGCTGAAGGCACTCTCTGTCTCAGTTCTCATCGGTTTCAAATGGCTAAGCCTGAAGCAAATCCTGTGTTTTATACAACTCTTTTATAAGAGTTATTATAAAACAGGATAGCAATCCTGTATATTAGACCTTCAGTGCTTCTTTGTAAATTTTAGCAGTGAATTTTCTACTGTGGTCTTTAGTTACCTTCTTATATCTGATTCTTCAGGTGCAATGTTAAATATTGTTCAAGATTCAGCACTCTTAGAAGCCATTGGCTGTCAGATGGAAACGGTAAGTATTTTTTGCTTATGAAGTAACCGCTTCAGAAATAATTAATTACTCATTTTATCTGCTGTTATAAGGTGCTCAGTTAGAATCTTGAGGTTTGATCATCTTTTTTTTTTCTCTATTGTATGTGAGAGCATCCTCTGGTGTGGGGAACTCTACTCAGAAAAATCTTCTCATGGCTCAAAACTGACTTTCAATTTGCAGAATGGTGGTGAAAATAACCTCTTCAAAAGCCACAGTCGTACTAACAGTGGCATTAGCACTGCAAGTGGAGGCAGTATGGAGCCCACAACACCAGATAGTGAGAGACCAGCACAAGCCCTTCTGAGGGATTATGGTAAGGATAGCTCTTTTGTAAAAACTGTCATATGCCAGGATGATGTGTTTTGGGTTTTTTTCTGTTTGTAGTTCTGGCTAATACATTAATGCGCATGGGTGTTTTGAACACAGGGTGGATAGCCCCTCTGTTTATTGCCAGTTTGTGCTGATATGTGCCCTGTTGGTGGTTGTTCTTTAACCTACTAAAGGACTCTCTTTACATTTTAAAAATAAGAATGTAAAAACATGAAAAAGGTGTTTGCAAACTGCTTTGCTTTACCTTATGTTTTCAGGGCACTTTGTTTTCATGAACAACAATAGGGTAAATGTACACCAAGTGTAAATCAATTGCTTGATTCATTTTGGTAGCATTCTAAATACTTACCTGACTTTTGCAGCACCTTTTCTTAAACTATAGTTAAAGAGCATTTGAATGATTCCTGTCTATATAGAGCGAGTAAGCAGAATGCTTGTGATGTGTCATTTGTCATAACAAAAGAATTTAGTAATTAACTTTAGTTTGCTATGTCTTGTACTGTGCATTTTTGAGTCTTTGTAATAAAATCCATGTTCTTCTAAATCTGTTTGGTAAGCTGGCTGAATGTCAAGATCCTGGAATTTCATTTGCTCCTTTGGTCTTCATTTGTTTAACTGATGTTGACCAAGTAAATATGAGAACAGATCACCTTTACATTGTAGTTTAGGCTGACAAATCTTTCTCTTGCCAACCAAAAAAAAATTTTTTTTCTCTATTTCTATAACTTCAGGAGAGGAGGGAGATTAGCAGGAACGACTTTAGTATATCCTAGGGATTCATATAAACAGCTTGGTGCTTTCCCTACAGGATTTGTTTGTTTGAAATTATTAAAGTGCTAGTTTTCAGCACATCATTTGAATTGGGTGTTTAGTTTGTATGGGTTTTTACTAGAAAATACTTGTAATAATATCCATTTCTAGGTTTAAAAAAATGTTTCAAATATCTGACTTGAGTGTTTAAACCATGTCATAACTTGAAGGATAATTTTGTAATATATTCATTTTCCTGCATTTTTAAAATTTCCTATGCACAGAAGGTAAGGTTGTAAGAAACAAAAAGAATGTCTGTGTTTCTGCTGGATGCTTCAAACAAGAGAAAATTGAAAATACAGTGGTCTGTTTTTACTGTTTGCCTGTAGCAAACACTTTAATCTACTACTAGTGTAACATTGTAGTTAGCCCCTGAGTGTTAAATATGATGATTTAAGTTTTGGGAAGGATATGCCTTAGCTGTCATAGTTCTCATGTCTCTCTAGTCATTTAGCAGGTTTTGTTTCTGAAATTAATTTGCCTACTTCAGTTTTAACAAGTTTGTGTAGTATTTATGTTCCTAATATTTTGAAATAAGAGCAACTATATGGAAAACATTTTCTATTTTTAATTTTGAGATAGTGGTTCAGGGAAATTAAATGTCTAGATTTTTTTTTTTTTCCCTTCAGGCCTGATTCTTTCATTATCTAAATTTCTCTAACTAGTACAAATTTAAGTAACACTAGATACAGAAAGAATGGATAACTTTTGGCATAGATACCTGAAGTTACATTCACTTTTTTAGTTTGTTACTGATACCTAAATATACAAGTACTAATGTCTAATATACATTAATAATGCCTAAATTTTTGAGACTACAAGACATCACAGCAATTTAAGTACAACAGCCAACAACAGCTAAATCTTAAGCTAGCTGTTCTGCTGCTGAAATGCAGCAGAGTGCTGGGATTATCCAAAATGTCTTTTAAAAAAATGGAGATAAGCTACTCTCAATATATTTGTATAATGCCTGGTGGTGTATACAAGGGAGTTAACGTGTGCAAAAGTGACCAAACCAATTTCTAAGTTCTGGGTTGTTTATAATTTTATCTTACATGTGTATTGTGGCTGCTTTGGCTTTGCCTGTGCTTTGCTTGTCACTAATGCTTAGTTATTTTCCCTCCCTGTGGTATGTGGTATTGGGGTTATATCCTAGCTCTTAATACAGATACAGCTGCTGGACTACTTATACGCAGTATTCACCTGGTAACCCAGAGACTGAACTCACAGTGGAGGCAGGACATGAGTATCTCTCTGGCTGCACTGGAGCTACTGTCTGGACTGGCAAAGGTGAGAGGTGAAGTTCTGTGTGCTCTGGCCTCCTCTCAAAGAGTGGTTATAGTCCTGTTCAGGTGAACGTCATGCCAACCAAACAGACGTCTGTGTCTGAGTTTGTCAGCAAATGTTTTGTTTGGACACAAGAAAAAACAAAACAAAACAGTTCTCCTTTTGTAATTCTCCTAAAGTAAATGCTCTGACGCTCTAATGATGTGTGCCCTGTAGATGCCTGTTGGCTGACAGTAAAGCTCAGGGTAGCTTGTTCAGATACACGTGGCTCTACTACATGATTCTGGCCGGTTTTGTTGAGCTAGCTGGATGGATCCTAACCTTTCTCATGGATTCCCGTGTGTGTCTGGTTTTGGTTTTTTACACTACAGGGTATGCATCTGCCATATTAGGCTGTACAGTTGAGGAAAAACTTGCCACTGAACTTCAGTGGCAAGTGGTAGGGGCTTGCAGCATTAGTTTTCAACCTCACTGTGAACCATTTATCATACCTTTGCTTGGTTGGGTGGCTGGTCTGTCTGTTCTCTGTGTAACCAGACTTAGAAACAAGAGGTTTTGTTGCTGTGAGTTGGTAGATTGCAAATATGGCAGAGTATTAAACAACTTAATTGCCCTTTTTGTAAGTGTTGTACTTGCTTTTCCTCTTCCATCTCATCTTGGAAATAGTTTTCTGAGCTTAGAGAATGATAGCATATTTCTGATGTGAAGATGTCACTTTATTCAGAGCTTTATCTGCACACAGTTCCTTGATTCAGCAGCAAATAACTGAATTAAAGGCACTAGCTGGAGGGGCTTTTTTGTTGAGAAGTATAATGCCCTTTTCTGATTGAGGGCTTTTGTCCCCAAGCTGGACTTCATGATACTTGTTAAACAAAAGTTCAGTGGGTTTACTGCAGCCACAATGACCTCGTGTGACAATTCAGCATCTCCTGTCACCTTCCCCAGGAGCTTGACAGATCTCTTTGAACTATGTGTCTTGGGCGTTCTTTTAGTATGGAGTCAGCACTGAGCCATGTTGGACTGGGTGCTTACTTTATTACTGCAGGAGCATGAGCTGAAGGACGCATTGGAAAATGTTCTGCAGTGAATTAATGTATGGTTATTGGGTCTCACAGAACATCATACAGAACCAGGGGTTTCTGCAGCTTGTGTGGTTAAGCCAGTTGGGTTTTTTCCTTGGCTTGCAATGAGATGGAAATATGAAAATATATTATCTTTTCAAATGCCTGCCCAGGTTAATATTTAATATATTAATCTTTGTGTAATTCTCCTGCAACTGAAGTAATTCTTCCTCTGGGGTATCTTGGTTATCTCTTTCCCCTTTGTAACAAAGAGGGTAGAAAGAAATTACCTCTTAATGCAGAACTGCAGAGTGGAGGAGTGGTTCTGCTTGTGCCTTTGGCTGTGACAATTCCCAAAGACCTTTTCGGGTTAGAGACTGCCCTGTTTTGTGTCTGTTCAGCACCAGGTTATTCATCAGACAGGGGAAATTCAAAAATCCTGTTTCCCCCAAAAGTGCGGGTTCACCAACCTACTTTTCATAAGCTCATCTTGAGGGCTCTATTTCTGTAGATGTTATGCTTCTGCAGGAAATGCTGTCTTAATCCTAGGTCTCTGAATTGTCACCTCTCCCTTTGTGGAGTGCAGCTGCCTGGCTCTGGTGGTGTCACCAGCAAGACCATCCACCTTCCTGCTTGGATAAGGGTGCACTTCAATGAGTAAAGCTTTATTTGCTATGGTCAAATGCTACAGAGTACAAAATTCCAGCTTTAACTGACTGTTCCTGTGCCAAGTCACAGGTTGGAAAGAACAAAAAAAAAAAAAATTCAATTCTGTAGTTCTGTAATGTAGATCCTCATGTGTCAGTGTACAAGGCTCTTCATTAACCCTCTGGTCCAAAGCCTTGTTCCCTGAAGCCCTGAGTTGGAAGAGAAGCTGAGGGGTTTTTGCAGTGAGCTTTGGGGGAGGGGTTATGGGTTGTTTGCCAGTCTGATTGCCTGAGGATAGGGTTTCTGTCCCTTTTTCACTGGTGAAACTTACTGTGCTGATAATACTTAGGGGAAAGTTGTGTGAGCAGAAGGAAGCCCTGTGGAAGGGAGACTTAGCAGTGAGTGGGCTCTGAGGTACAGAGTGGGTTGCTATAGCTGAAGGAGAGAGGTATTTGCTGAAAATAAGTTTCAAATATTAATTTATTCATCTTGCAATTAGTTTCTTATCAAACCATATTGGTACCACTCTTGCTCTTGGAAACCAAGCCATGCAATGTGGTGGCACTTCAGTGCACCATTTCTTCAATTTTCAATATTCTGAAATTACTGTTAAATACTTCTACCTATAAGAGCTCAACCATTTATTCCTGTTTCTTAAAACTGCAATTAAAAATGCTTTTAAAAACTATTTCTTCTCTGAAAGTTTTTTATGGAGGAATTTTCATCCTTTCTTGCTTGCTTTACCCAGGTGAAAGTGGCAGTTGATTCTTCTGATCGGAAGAGAGCCATTAGTTCAGTCTGCAGCTACATCGTGTACCAGTGCAGCCGCCCAGCCCCACTCCACTCCCGTGACCTTCACTCCATGATAGTTGCAGCTTTCCAGTGCCTCTGTGTCTGGCTCACTGAGCATCCTGATATGCTGGATGAGAAGGTAAGAGTCTCTGGTCTATATATTTTGAGCACTCCCACTTGTAATGCCTTTTGTGTCCAACCTGTTCTTGTTACTTTAAAATTATGTGGTTTTCTTAGCTTTCAAAAGTATACTAGGAATTTCAAAACTAGCTTCTGTGCAAAATAGTTTTGAATTTTGATTTCTGCTCTTTATTCACCGAGAATGTTTCTTGGCTTTAAAAGTTCCTTTCATATTTCTAAGAATGTCTTGATGTTTCCTCTTGCTTTGTGAAACTGGAAAAAGAGAGAAGAAATGAAGGCCTGAAAAAGCAGAAACTGAAAAGAGAAATATGGGAATCAATGGTGTCTATATCACATAGCTACCTGCTGCAGATAAACTTCACTAAAAGCCATGTCTCAACATTTCTCAGCACTTACCTGACTAAACCATCTTCCAGACTTAATGGAATTCCTTTGATGCTAATGTTTTGATAATCATAATTTGTTTCACCAAGGAAACTGTGTTCTAGAAACCAAGCAAGGCATAGCTCAGTCCAAGATGGAATTTGCTTGGTGTGATGGTTTGACTGGCTAAATGCCAGGTATCCACCAAGTCGCTCTATCACTTCCCCCCCCTTTTTCCCCTTGTTTTCTCAATAGGGTAAAGAGGGGAAAGAAGATAAACTAACCCTTGTGGGTGAAACAAAAGCAGTTTTAATATAAGCAAGGCAAAGCAAAAGTCCGCGCGCGGAAGCAAAAGCAAACAGATTTAGTCTCTACTTCCCATGGACAGGCGATGTCGGGCCTTCTCAGGAAGCAGGGCTCCAATACACGTAGTGGTTGCTTCGGAGGACCAAGGGTGACCCCACCCCCTTCCTCCTTCCTCCCAGCTTTATACTGAGCAAACGTCATATGGTATGGAATATCCCTTTGGTCGGTTTGGGTCAGCTGTCCTGGCTGTGTCCCCTCCCAAGATCTTGCCCACCCCGT
>NW_020799266.1:805858-837678 GCF_003259725.1 Athene cunicularia | reverse complement strand
TACATCAATTGTGATTATAAGGAAGGACACCAACCAAGACCTAGAAGCCTGCCTGGTCTTGGGTGATAAAAACTGACTGCTTACTTGTGTTCAGATTTTATTCAGTTACTTATTTGAGATCGCTTTCCTTGTTATTCTATAGCTCAAGCCATGACTCTTGAACCTTTGTTGTAGCAATGCAGATATCTTCGGCAGATGATTTTGTAATGAGCAACATTTGTGAGTCATACCTGCAGTTCTGCTGAGCACTGGTCTCGATTAGATCTGTAGATTTGTTGAAGCTTTGCTGTGTACTTGTATGTTGTTACTATTCTCTTGATGAATTAGATACCATGATATATTTTACTTAATGGAAGCTGTTGGCAATTGAAAGACTCAGAAAAGGTTTTCTTGCAGTCTTCCAAATGAGTTCATTCTTAACGTTCTTATAACTTGACTAAAAGTTCTGCAGTCTCAGAAGTGCATTTATTATCTCTTTAAATACATTTTTCAATTGCAGTCTTAGAGTCCTCTTGGTAACTTGGTACTATGTAATTGAATATATTGTGTTTATATGTTCATTCAGACCACTTTATACCATTAGAATACAAACATAAGTAGACATTTACAGATGGAGAATATATCATTCATATAGCAAATGTGATCTTCTTCCAACACTGTTAGAATAATCTTCTGCCTTTATTTCTGAGCTCATATTTGCAGCAATACTGTATTTTAATTGATGGTATATCACTGTTTCACTGAAGTCTTGGAAACATTTAATGGAGTGCTTCTGCTTTAAGGTGGTTCTTCTTGTTTTAGGATTGTTTAAAAGAGGTACTGGAGATTGTGGAGCTGGGCATTTCAGGAAGTAAATCCAAAAACAGTGAACAAGAGGTCAAGTACAAAGGAGATAAAGAGCCAAACCCTGCATCCATGAGAGTGAAGGATGCTGCTGAAGCTACATTAACATGGTATGTAATTTGTCAGAGCACGTTTACTGTTTAGCATTGCCTTGTCTGAGAGTTCTAATTGGGAGTTCCCAGCTGGTGAGATCTGTGTGATGTAGTAAGAGCATTTGAAAGGCCAGCCAGAAGCTCCTTCTGTTTTGGCCTTTGGGCGGGGTTGTCCTGTGCTCTGCCTTAGCTGTCTTCCCCTTCCCATTATAGGTGTTCAACAGAAAAAAGATCCCAGTGGTTTCTGTCCTTCCCTCCTGCCTGTTCTCTTCCTTGGAGAGCAAAACTCAAGTCCTCCTGTAGACCCTGGTGTTCTGTTCTTGGCCAGTCCTCTCCACAGATAGCAGTTCCCTCTATCTCCCACTTGTTGACCCTATCTTTCCATTCCCCCTTCTCCTTACCCTCAGCCTGACAAGATAAGCATTCCCCACACTGGATTAGGAAACCGATAGACACTATCTCATGTGTAACACAACAGGGAATGGCACGTGCAGCAGGTGTAAGCTGGTGCAGGATGGGATGTCAGTCTGCCCACTGTGTTGGTCTTGCTTAATATATTTGAGAGGTTCAGCTGGAAATGCAATAACAGTTAGTGTGTGGGTTGCAGGGGAAGCACAGAGAGGAAAATTGAGATTTTTTTTTTCCAGAGAAGCTGAAAAGCACTATTTTACTGGATGAACAACATTATGCTAGACAGGGCAGATTGAGGATGGCTAGGATAAATATATTTTACAAAAGGCAGTAGCTGCTTTATTTTTTTACTCTGCTTCACAATAAGATTGTTATAAACTTTCCTGTTAGTAAAAACATCTGTGTAATTTCCAAGGTCAAAACAAGTGCTCATTGGAAATTGCAGACAAACATTTGTTGCCTAAAACTGCTTCTTTTCATTTTGTTCTCAGAGTAAAGTGGAAAAGTGTGTGGGGAGGATTTCAATAAGCTTACTTCTGGTCTGAGCAGTGATGTTAAGAGTAAAGGTCTGAGTTGATTATGATCTTCAGTCTGACACTGGACAGCTCTCATTATTGGTTCCTGCCATAGAAATTTTCAGTTTCTAATAGTATTAGGTAGATCCCACACAACTTCAGATTATTTTAATTGGTACTTCTAGGAGCCTTCTGTGACTGTGGCTCCAAGGAGATAGGTGCTGTTGGACCACAACTGGAGGCTTTCTCCCAGGGAATGTTACCATCTATGGTAGTTATGCTTGCGTGATGCTGGGTCTTTCTTAAAGGATTTTAAGTTAATATAACCTGTACTTGAAGAAAGACAAGACAGTCATAACTAGTGCATCTACCATGTCTGTCTTGTTTGTTGATATCAGTCAGCTAAGGTATGGATTATTATCTCCAATCATCCATAATCTTAAACAAATGAACATTAAAAAAACTGTGGAAGGGTACAGATTTTTGCACTTTAAAGCGTGTCTTTATAACTGAGGTTATAAAGAAACCTCATTCTGTAGTATCCTTCCTTGTAGGTTTTCATGCATGTTTTTCTGGAGTTACTGGTTCTGTTTTGAAACAAGCTAATGGGAGAGGGCAGGCTTGCCCTGATAGGGTAAGTGCCACATCAAGATAGAAATTAAGAATACGAGTGAAGGTCTGTGCTTGGGTGGAACAGTTCATCTTCTTAATCTGTCATAATTTAACTTTTTTCTCACTTGCAGTATTATGCAGTTACTTGGAGCATTTCCTTCTCCCAGTGGCCCTGCTTCTCCTTGCAGCTTGGTGAATGAAACCACATTAATTAAATATTCTCGTCTACCTACCATAAACAAGCATAGCTTCCGTTACTTTGTTTTGGATAATAGTGTCATCCTAGCGATGTTGGAGCAGCCTCTAGGGAATGAACAGAGTAAGTTCATAATTCCCATTTCCTTCTTCCTCTGGTCAAAACTCTCTGTATGGAGCTGCAAAAAAAGGCTCTTCATCATGTGTCTCTTAGATTTGAGGAGCTTACCTGTTCTGTGGGTGTGTGATTGAGCAGAGTGTTGTTCTGAGATGAAGTGGTGGGAATAACTTTAATGCCACAGATGGTCAAACATGCGCAAGCCCATCTAAATTGTTCATGCAGTTGTGTCTTTCACCCAGTTAAATCAGATACTTGCAGCCAACTGCCATCTAAATTATTGCTGATGGATAAAAGCAATAGTGTTACATGAAAACATCCTTGTTCATAAAAAAAAAAGAAAACACAGAGTATTCCTGTACTTGATATAGTATATCACTTGACAGGGATACGTATTCAAAAAATGGTTGATGTGACATCTTTATGCTTGCACAGTTGCTTTTGCTTGCTTTGGGTCTCTTGTTACTCAATGTTTATGTGGCTGCTTTCAGCTCAAATGGTTTTAGCTGCTTAGGAGCTGTTATAACTTCCCTGTGTACCATCCTGTTGTATCAATGACACTTACTGTAAGGGAGAACTATCACAGGGTATTGGCTTTCACAGCTGAAGCTAATTTCTTTCAGCCTCGTATACTTTGGCCAACAAGAATTTATATTTTAAAAATCTGGCATTAAATTACATGATGCTTTGAACTGAGTAACTGATCCCGCTGTAAGTCTTCATGTATGACCTAACAGAACAGATGAAAATTCTCTTACATGCTACCTCAATTTAAGACAATGTATGTTAGATCTGCTGCTCTGTCACAGATGGACAGGATGGAGTCTGGATACTAGTCTTGAAAACAGAAATTGCACAGAACTTTATGAACTGACTAAGAGAAGTTGTTGTGTGGTCCAGGGAGCTTCAAACTCATTGAGAATCACTAAATAGGTCTTGCAGAAAGTGGTGATGCTGGTAGCCACTGCGGCACGTCCACCCACAGCCTGAGCAAGCATGTTCCTGACTAGAATGGGTTAGGGCACGCTAGAACGGTGGAGCAATTCTCATCGTTCCTCTGCCTCTGCTAAATGCACTACTGAGGAATCTTGTAAAGATATTAGAATCTCAAATCAGACAATCTTTTCTTGCTGTGCATAACTTGCTTACAAATCCCCTTCAAATTACAAGATTAATTGCAGTAATGCACAAGTCTGTCAGATCACTTTTGAGGCAGGTTACTGAAGTGAGTGACGGTGGGGAGCTGGTTTGTTTGTCTGTGCTTATGTATCTATGCTGCACTCTATTTCCCATGAAATAGTGGAGAAGGAATATATAATATATACCTGCTAGTTACCTGATAGTGTCAGTTTGTGGTTTATGTGCACAAAAGAATAATATTTAAAAGAATAGCTGTAAAGGTATGATGATCCCTCTTCTAAAGTGGCTAGTATGGATGGGCTTTTAAGTCTTGAAGGAAGACTGAAATCCCTCTAATGTTAAAACCATCACTCTGAAAGTTGAAAAGCATCTCAGGAATCTGCAGTCTAACCTCCTGCTCTTAAGGTCAATACTGAATTCAGACCAGAGCAATGCAACCTGACATTGTTCTTGAAGACCTATGAGGACAGCTTCTCTGTTTCCTTATTCCTTGTGGTGAAAAATTGTACATGTTGTGAAGTCTGCTCTTGTCATAATTTGGCCATTATCTCTTGTCCTTCCACTGTTCTTATTGGTGCTATTTGTGTGGGACCTTTACAGAAGGTCATGGAAGGATCATTGAAACGGTGTCTCCATATGTCTTACCTAAACAGGCAGTGGCTGGACAATCTGATTTCATTTCCTGGAGATAATTCGAGGTGAAACAGTGATTTGCATGAATTTGAATGAAAGTTACTTTTAATGATGAAACTGAACTGGCAACTACTTGACAGACCACAAAGTAGACTAGTACTTCTTTGGTGCAGAGGGGAGGATTGCTTGCTTCTCACTAAGAATTGTATTCAGGGTCAGAGAGGAGTTAACCTTGAAAACAAAACATCTGTCATCATGCCTGCGTTTCTTTCTGGTTAAATTATTGCACAGTGTACCGCTTGCACTTTATGATGACGTACTGTTTTCTTAATGCATTTGCTTTGCAGATGACTCTTTCCCTTCTGTCACGGTTTTGATCCGTGGGACATCTGGAAGATTTGCATGGGCCCAGCAACTCTGTCTTTTACCAAGAGGAGCTAAAGCAAATCAAAAGGTCTCTATCAAAGCCCATAAAGAAATCTTTAACTTAGAGATGTTCAGCAGAAATTCCACTAATGTGAGACAGCCCCACAGAGCTGGTGGTTATACATTAAGGCTGAGCCATGGGGCCTTTAGCTGTAGGTAATGTGACACATCTCTGGTGACTCTTTATGACTTGTGATTAATATTAAATACAGGCTGTGAAATTACTGTTGCCTTCTAGACTTGTTTAAGGGGAGGGGGCAGTCTCCTTGTGTATTTTCTGAAAACATCTTCTGAGGTGATGGGACAGTGGACAGTGTATTTAGCCTGTAGGCATGAGTGTTGGTGCTGATTTTAGGATGCCAGGCAAAGCCCTTGCAGCAGAGGGAGCAAAGTCTGGAGGTGTAGAATGAGATGCTGCAGAGATAACAGTTATTTAAGTTGCAAAGCCCAAAGATGGCTGTAAACCTGCTGTAAAAACAGTAATTCAGGTGAGCTCTGAAATGGCTCTGCAGAGGAATAGTGGAGGAGAAATACCTCAATCTCATTTTACAGTAAAACTTCTTATTGCAGTTATCTAGTGGAGCATAGCCATCTGTTACCAAAATTTGTCTGGTTTTGAATTTCTCTTAAATCTTTGAATTCTTCACGTGCCCTTCAGTCAAGTAAAGGAAATAATGTAGCTGAAACGAGGGCTGTGATGTTCACATGTAGATGATCTCTGCAAAGCAGGCTCTGGGAAGACCATCTCTATGATGCCTTTGGAGCTGTGCTATCACTGAAGCTGAGCCTATTTGCTAAATAGTGTCAGTCCAAGTGTGGTACCTCCCACACCTAAGTAGTCATGTCCTGCTGCTGACCTTCTTACCAGTTTTGAGGGAATTTTTCCAACTTAAAGACATGCTATAACTTTAATTTTAACGCTTTTTCCCTTTTGAAGTGTAATTGGTAGTAAATAAATTTATAAAGCAGCGCTCAAAATGTAATTAAAGGTCTTGCTTGCTTGGACTTTATACACCTGCAAACCTGCACCTACATCATTTGTTGCTTTCACTGGTAACATCAAGTTTTGAAGGAATTACTAATGATTTAGAGTACAATGTAGTAACAAGGTCACAATTGCATTATGATACGTGCAAGCCCCTTTGATACTCTGGCAGTGCCTCTCACTCCTGACCCACAGCATTGCTGCTGTTCTCGTCCAGGACTTCTCAGCTTGATTCCTTGCGATCATCATAGTCAGCAGGGTTAAAATGGAGGCTTCTCGAACAGTGGGTAGATTTCACTCAATACAGTTAGAATGGGCTGAAAATAAGGTGTTGCCATGTAAACTTGCCAATTTTACTGGGATTTGCAGCTGCCTAGAAGTTAGATGGTGAGCAGGTTTTATAGGTTCCAGTAACGCAGCCACCAGAATGGGCAGATCTGTGTCTCTTAAAATGTATGGCCACAGTTTTAATACAAGTCTATTAGCTTAAAGTACTTTAATGTTTTTTTAATGATACCTCTCACTAATGGATTAGTGTACTTCTGGTGGTGAGGAGGGAGGGAATGTTTTCCATCTATTATAATAAAGTATTGTCTAGTGGCACAATGCCTTGCCACTATCCCGTGCCACTATCCAAAATATCCCCCTTTTATGTCAGACTTTTGTACCAGAACCTCGACCAGCTCCTAAAAATGATGTTGGATTGAAATACAGTGTGAAGCACCGCCCTTTTCCTGAAGAAGTGGACAAGATCCCATTTGTGAAAGCTGACTTGAGCATTCCTGATTTACATGAAATTGTGAATGAGGAAGTAAGTGTTGGTCTCTGCCTTAATTTTGTTCTTGGGGTTTTTTTTATGTTTATGATTCATATACTAATGTCTTACTGTTTTACTCTTCACCTTGACTCATTTCATATTAATGGAATAATAACCTCTGCAAGCTAATGATATTTGTGCAGTGCTCCAGGAAGATGAGAATGCCTTGGATGTGAGTCTTTGGGAGGCACTGCTCAGCATGTTTTATTACAGATCCCAATATCCTGGTATTACTAGGAAGCAATGACTTGCATTTTGTTGCTGCTTCTGCAGAAATAGAAGGGACTTTTTTGAGACCTGGAGAAAGGGGGCTGTATGTGTCAAATACTTTGAAGTTTCACTGTGCCGAATATGTTTTAGTTTCTGTTTGCTTAGAAGGGAGAAGCTGTAGGTGATACTGGATACATAAATTTACAGCAGCTCTCCCATGCAAACAGAGTGTTTGGGTGTTCACTCTGTAACATTGCAGTGTCTTGTTGATAGTGCTTTAGTAAACATCCTGGTGGTGGACTTGCAGCTGCTGCTGTACCCGTGACTTACAGCTTTTCTAAATGATGAGGCTGTTGTCGTAGTGGATCTTTGTGATCTTGTTGGAATCACCATTTCATGCAATGTTTTTCAGCTCGAAGAGCGACATGAGAAGCTGAGGAATGGCATGGCCCAGCAGATTATCTTTGAGACTTCCATAGACCAGAAAAGCGAAGAGGAATGGCGGAAGAAGAGCTTTCCTGATCCGATCACGGAGTGTAAGCCTCCACCACCAGCACAGGAGTTCCAGACAGCACGCCTGTTCCTCTCTCACTTTGGGTTTCTCTCACTAGAGGCTTTGAAGGTGACCTTATACTTCTTAGTCTTGTGCAAATGCCCTCAGTACCTATATGGTCTGGCTTGGCAAAAGAAGAAAACTAAGTTTTGTTAGTTCCTTGGTGTAATTGCAACTACTGTTAAACTGTAGTCCAATCAAATGAAGTGATGAATTGCAGTCTTCCAGGATTGAGAGCATGGTTGTGAAAGGCCATGCCTCAAGTTGAACATGCTCTGAGTAGGTTGCTGTGTCTTTTATTTTTGCAATGGATACATAAGCTATCACATTCACGTGTTCATACTTGAAACCATTCCCTCAGCTTGAATTAGGTTTTGGGGTGCTTCTGAGTTTCTGAAATATGACAACCTTAGAAGTTCTGCTCCAGAGGTGATTGTGCTGAAGTGGTTTAACCATATATAAACACTTGGGAGTACCTGTAGTTTGTAGAGTTTTCTTTTTGAAGTTAAAATGACAACAGTATAGAGATGATCCATATTCTTAATTTGAGATTTTGCATCTTACCTGTGGATTCTCTCTTATTTGTTGCATTTCCTTCTGGAAGACTGTCAACAAAAGTAGCCAATGCAGTTTTTGTAAAAATGATGTCTAAAAGTGCTTAGTACTTATATTATTGGTATGTAAGTTAATATATATGAAACTACACATGTGACTGTGTACAGACGTGATATTTTAAAAGTATCTGCTCCTTTTGTTGGGGTAGCTAGCAGGTTTTTTTGATGAAAATGTTCTGGCAAAATATTGCCTTTATTTAATGAGAGTAGAATGCAACAAACTGTCATAATGTTATGCTTGCTGTTACTCATTTACAGTAACAAGATTATTTTGCATCAGAAAAATTGTGTATGATTTTGTTCTTAAGAGAAAAGGAAAATTGTCTTTTTATATTTTAATGGATTATTATTGAAGCCATAAAGACCTTTTCAGTTAGGAAAGATGTTTTTCTAAGCTGTTGAACTCTGTCTGTTGGATAGGAACCTGCTAACAGTCGTCTACCTCCTCACCTGATTGCACTTGACTCTGCTCTTCCTGGGTTTTTTGATGACCTTGGCTACTTGGATTTACTACCCTGTCGTCCTTTTGATACTGTTTTCATTTTCTACATGAAGGCAGGCCAGAAAACAAGCCAGGAGGTAAGTGAAAGTATAGAGTGCCAACTAGCCTATATTGTCTTGTTTCTAGTAATCCTCAAGTGAATAAAGCATCACTGCTGATGACTGGAGTGGAGTATCAGAACTGGGAGTTCTGGGCTTTGTGTTTGTTTACAGTGTGAGCCCTAACAAGTCACTGTGTACTTTTCTTCATCTGTAGGTTGAAGTACAATACCCACATTTAGAATTGTTGTAACATCTTTTTAATATATATTATATATTAGAATACTATTAATGTTTTTGTTATATGTTCTGTCCTTATTATCCTTATTTGTAGGGTTCAAAGGTTGATTTGTTGGCTTAGCTTGCAGGAGGGGTTGTAGCTTGTTCTAGCAATGTGCAGTATCCAGGTAGTCTAGTTTGATTCTAATGTTAAACACATGTTAAAGGAATGAAAAACTTTATGCAAGTAAAAGTGTTATTGCTTTGTAAGTCTTTGCATTATACTATTTACATTCAAATGCAGTTAGGTTAATCAGGTTAATTTGGGCAAATCTGAATTGTGACTTTTTTAGACTGTGACCTAGAAACACACTAAGACAGTTTATGGGTTCATTAGAAAAGGTTGCTTCTACAGTACCTTCTCATTCCATTCATAATTCTCATAGTAAAGAGTAGAAGTGTAGCTTCCATAATAAATTATTTTGCCATCTCCTCATGTTACTGTGCACATACAGTTGACAGAACACTAACACCTTCTACTTCTGTGTGGAATGCACTAATTCTTGAAACCAGGATTGTGCTGTTAGTGTGTTTTCAAGTTGAAGTTCAGAGTAGCCAGTACACAGTCTTTCCATCTCCAGAGTCATCTACAAAACAAGATATGCAAGGTTTGCCTTACAGCTGAAATGTGCTCTTGCTGAGCTAACAGAAAGCTTTTTTTCCCATCTGATGGTTATGTGCATTTATGGATTTAGACAGATGAGATTACTTAGTCCTGCAGAATTTGCCAGCCTTTGGAAACAAAATTAACATGGGTTTTGCCATGTAAATCTAAGTATTTCTTGTATTTGGATGATTCTGGACATACTTAGACACAGTATAAAGATGCCACTAGTGCTTTAAGATCCCCAGACATCTTGCTGTGAATCCAAAGCCTTTCAGATTGTGCAAAGTCACAGTGGCAGCCAAGTTAATAACATACTCATCTCCATGGACCTGAGCTGAGTGAGATACTGATACTGCTCCCGTCTTTGCAAAAACCTGTGACTTCAGTCCTGTTTAATTTTCAGTATTAACAATCAAGAGGTGAAGAGATTAAAGCCAAGTTGTGACATGGTTTCTGCTTTGAGTAGGACTGGCTGCCCTGTCCTGTTCAGCCATCTCCACGTGTGTGAGTTCATGCCAGTTCTTCAGCTCAGGACTCCATTCTGTTCTGAGAGGTGACCCACTGTCCTTTCACAAGGAGTGGTGTCAGCTGTGTTTTATCTGATGCTGCACAGCCCAGAATAATAGTGCCATCTAGCCTGATGGTTATTTGCATTAGGCCCAAGTATTTCTCTGTGCTGGTAGGCTTTTGCAATTGAGAAGGGTCTCATGGCATTTATTTATACAGAGTAATGAAACTGCCTACACAGTTTTTTCATCATTATACTTCACATCTTTAGATGTCCTTTGAAAGTACTCTCTTGTCCTTGCATTACTGTAAATTTTTTTAATGGGCTCGGATATGAAGCCATATAGTTGTATAAAGCCTGAGCTTGCCTATTTTTTGAAATTTCTTCTAAACTGCACTTAATTCATTTTGAAGCATAGCTATGATTTCAGTGTGCTCTATAATGAGAATAATAGTAATATTTCCATTCAGTGTGTCTAGTCACTGCTGAATATTGTATGAGGCATTAGGATGGCGTGCCAGGACCATGTGGATACAAGGAGCTGCCAGTCTGGAAGCTTGTCTTCTAGTGCCTATCCCTGTCCCTGCAGTTTCTGCTCTGCTGGAGGCTGTGTCCCAGTGTACTGCCCCTGCTCAAGCCAAAATCAAAGATGCTCCTGCCACAAAACATATTCTCACATGGCCTAGAAAGGATGGATGTATTACACAGTGTTGTCTGTTCCGCAAATCCTAATGGTTCTTGTAGACCAAATTACAAATCATCCTTGTCTGCTTGTGTGCTGTTTGGTGAAGGTCTCAACTTTCACTTGGTCACAACGGGATAAAAATTGCCTTTGGATGTGGAAACATCCCAGATCTTAAAGAAGTAAGATTAAGGTTTAAAGTGAACAGTACAGCGTGACATCTATTAAAGCGCATCCTCAATCCTGCAAAATCTGTTTCATAATTTAATGTATGGAGAGGCCTGCCTTCTAAAATACTATATGTCATATACAGGTGAGTAGTGATAAAATAACTTTCTCCTAAAATTTCCCCTCGGTTTAGTAATGAAAATTGTCCAGAAAATTCTCATGGTATGTATGTTTAGTGCTAATGCAGATTCTGCCCTGAACGGTTCTGTGGTTTATCCCTGAGTGGATAAATCTGAAAATTGCTGTTTCCAGCAGTTAAACTGCTTACAGGCTTTGGCAATGATGGCAGAAAGACAAGTTTGATCGAATGGAACATTGCCAAGCAGAATGGGAGGATGTTGAGCAGCAGAGAGTAGTATCCATGTAGAAAGTCTGGGGTTCCAAGCTTGCTGAATAGCTATATTTGATCAAAACCATGTTAGTGACACAAATTTTTAATTAAAGTGAAGAGGAAGAGAGCTGCTTCCTGGAGTCTCATGTACTTAACCACTGTGCTGCTGGTTGTTTCAGATCCTGAAGAACATGGAGTCTTCCAGAATTGTGCAGCCACACTTCCTGGAGTTCTTGTTGTCTCTTGGCTGGTCCGTTGACGTGGGGAAGCACCCTGGGTGGACTGGCCATGTCTCAACAAGCTGGTCAATCAATAACTGCAGTGATGAAGAAGGAACTGAACAAGGTGAGACATAGTAAATAGTGTGATGTTAAATTAAAATGCCTTTTTTTATAAATGAGATGTTTACTAGAAAGAAATGTGTAAATACTAGATTAAGCTTCAAGTCATAGTGGGGAGAACTAATGTCTGTATGTTGCGGGGAGGAAGTAGCCTCTTCTACTGTATAGCAAAAATAGAGCCTCTCTGCTGTATTTTTAGCAGACTTGCTAAGTCTTTAATATATTATCCATAACCAGTATTCAGGTGAAATCAGATTCAGATTGTGCTGCATATTGGCAAATAGACTTGAAATACTGTGCAATTTTTAGTGTTCTGTAAGTAGATTGAAATGAGATGTTGACTAACAAGTTAGAATTGTAATTATGCTTGGTGGGAAGTAATGAAAACAAAGCTGCTGTTTGTAGATTATGGTGGTTGGAGCCCACACACAGCTCTTCTGTCCTGCTTAATTTACTCTGCTTTTTTCTGCTAGAACAATTCTTCCTCTGGGCTTGTCATATACCATCCTTTTCCTATTCTGTCAAGGAAAATGATCCTCAGGGTAGAGAATTGCTATCCCAGGGTGGTGAACTGGAGGTTGGGTTAGTTTTCTGCCTTGAACAACTTAATGGGGTTACCTGGGCTTCTGATAGTGTCTGCTTTGGTTTCAGTGCAGTACTTGGTTGCTACCCCAAGGGCCAGATCTTTTCCTGGTGATCTTCAGAACCTCAGCCTTCTGCTGTGGGCCACACAAAGGCATCGAACAGGGTGGTCCAATGTGTTCAATGTCTTTGACCTGGCATTTGCATCAGGTGCAACACCACTACTGCTGCAGTTGCTTAAGCAACATCCATGCTCTGCTTTCCTTTCACTGTGCCTTAGAAATAATCTTCACCATAACTGGACAGTTCTATTGTAGAATAAAACTACAAATGGTAGAAGGCTTGAAATGTTGGGGAGAGGTTAAGAGAACAGAGGCGTGTTCAAGTCAGGAGAGGTTACAGAATGGCCAGGTCTTGGTTTAATTTCCCTTTGAGGACAGGGTCAGGCTGTGCTTTACTCAGAGGCAGAGCCCTCTCCCTTACCTTTGCGGTTGGCTTTCTCAGTATGGCTGTGCAGAAGGCAGTGCCCTGAATTAGCAAGGTAACCTATTTTGATGTGGGCTTTTTAAGCCATTGGCTTGGATTTTTTTCAGCCATTTGGATTAGATCAGACTGCCGAATAGTTGAATTAGTTTAGCAAACTGGGGGAAGAAGGAACAGAAAAAGCATTCAGGGATGGGAGGTAGGCTGGGCTACTTCTAATCTGGTCCTGCTGTTGGAAATCCATGAGTGGGGTCGTACTTTTAGCAAGTAATGGCTGAAAACCAAAAATGGTAGATTTAAAGGAGACTTGGCCCAACTTGTAAAAGACTGCTTGCTTTGTATTCTCCAATCTTTGCTGTCACTAAAGCTATTTTATTTCATTAAATGTATTTTCTCTTTGTGGATGGCTGATGATTAAAAACCCATCTAGCATCCTGCCTTATATCAGAACTAGTGTGAACGGCAGGACTAGTGAAGTGATTATCCCCCTGTACTCATGAGTACAGGTGTACTGGTGAGGCTGCACCTCGAGTACTGTGTTCAGTTTTGGGCACCTCACTACAAGACAGACATTGAGGTGCTGGAGCTTGTCCAAAGAAGAGCAACAGAGCTGGTGAGGGGCTTAGAGCACAAGTCTCATGAGGAACAGCTGAGGGGACTGGGGGGGGTTTAGTCTGGAGAAGAGGAGATTGAGGGGAGACCTCAACGCCCTCTACAACTCCCTGAAAGGAGGGTGCAGAGAGGTGGGTGTTGGTCTCTTCTCCCAAGTAACAAGTGATGGGACAAGAGGAAATGGCCTCAAGTTGTGCCAGGGGAGGTTTAAATTGAATATTAGGAAAAATTTCTTGATGGAAAGGGTTGTCAAGCCTTGGAACAGGCTGCCCAGGGAAGTGGTTGTGTCACCATCCCTGGAGACATTTAAAAGCCATGTCGTTATGGTGCTTAGGGACGTGGCTTAGTGGTGGGCTTGGCAGGGTTAGGTTATGGGTTTGACTTGATGATCTTAAGAGCCTTTTCCAACCTAAACAATTCTGTGATTCTAGAATAGCTTCCAGTGAGCCAGGATTAACTTCACAGGCATATGCTTTAGTTTTGTTTCCCTGCAAAACCCCAAAAGCGAAGTAGTTCTTAAACAGTTGGGTTCAGGTTGTGATGCTGCTCCCAGAGAGCTGTGAACTGGAGAGACAGGAATGCTGCTTCTCTGATGGTGAGGCATGGCCCTGAGGCTCCTGCGTGTGTCTGTCCACCTCTCAGTTAGTATGCTGCATTTCACTGCTCTGTTGGTTTTGCTGAGGCAGCTATCCCAGGAACCCTTCTGCAAGCTGGATCGGAGAAATAATTCAGCTTAAAGTCCTTGCTAGTCTTTCTGGAGGCAGTAGGGAAGGAAAAGGCGGGGGGTATTGTAATTTAGTTACAGCATGGCTTGACCAAAGAGCTGTTTTCTCTCTGTACTGTGAAGACCTGATGTACTGGCCAGCTGTGATGAGGTAATAAATGGGGGGCTGAGAACAAGGAGCCTTCTTGCATTGGGTTTGATTCAAAAGAGCCTTTTTCTAAGTCTCCTTGGCAGAAGAACAGACCTAGAGGAGAGTCTGTAGAAACTGGCTTAAATTCTGGAATAGTATCAGACTGAAGTTATAAATGTTACAGTCTTTTGGAAATGCAATGACTAACTGAATGATGCCTGTTAGAGGGAATGGTTAGAAATAGCTACTAGATGAATTCATGTGGCAGACATGCTTACTAGACCACTCATTCCAAGGGAAATAGGGTATGCCGTTCCATGGAAACATGTTCAGAATAAATCCTCTCCCAACCCAAAATGCCATTTCCTTCAAGATAACAAAAGTTTATCTGAGAATGTTTGTTAGCCATGAGATTTGACTCTGAAGTCTTCTCATTTTAAAATGAGATTTGTATGACTGTTTCTCCTTGATTGCACCTTATAGTTGAAAGTCTTCTCCTGAGGCAGTGTACAAAGAGGTAAAGCATCCTTTTGACTAAACTTCCCTTTTATGTCCATTTCAGATGATCTAATTATTTCAGAAGATGTTGGGGCAAGTATCTTCAATGGGCAGAAGAAGGTGCTGTATTATGCGGATGCCCTGACAGAAATAGCTTTTGTTGTCCCATCACCAGTGGAGTCCCTAAGTAAGATCATTTTGTACATGCTGTTTACAAAAGCTAAAACAACATCTTTTTGAGAGCTTTTTCAGAAGCAGAACCTAAACAAGCAAACTAGTAGCGTGTGTCTAGCAAGATCCTTGTCAAAAAGCTGCTGACTGTTACAGCGTCCTAAACATCAGACTCCTTTGTAAGATGGTAGATGTTCTGTGCCCCTTTTTCTCAGTCTAAGGCTCAATATATGTTCAGGCTTGCACAGCAGTATTTCTGTTGCTGTGGGTGCCATAAGCTTGGCATATGGTTCACCATCAACCTGTGATGCTTTTGTTTTGCCTCTCCCATCTTGATGGCACATGCACAATTGCTATGTAGGTGAGCAACAGCTTTCACGACATCTTTTTCACACTAAAAACCAGTGTGCAAATGTTCCCTGGAATAAAAGGGCTGATAGCTGTAGGAAGGAGAGGCAGCTGTATTCCATAGGAAATGGACGGGACACCTTTAAATCGATAGGGAGTGCTTTAACTGCAGTCTGTTTCTGGAATAACTGGCAGTTTTCCACTGCTGAATCTTCTCCTGCTCTGAGTGCTATATTGACTTGACCATAAATCTGTATATGTTTAGTTTCAAAAACCTTAAAACCTTTTTTAATTTCAAAATGTTACATATGATGACAGCTTAATTTTTTTGGCAGAAAAGACAAAACCCACCTTTCTTCTTCTGGCTTACAGCTGATTCACTGGAAAGCAATGTCTCTGACCAAGAGAGCGACTCCAACATGGATCTGCTGCCAGGAATATTGAAGCAGCCATCTCTGACACTTGAACTCTTCCCCAGTCATACAGACAATCTTAATCCCTCCCAGCGGGTAAGGCAAAACTTGCATTGAAAAATGGCTTTTTTTTTTTTTTTTTATTCCTTTGCAAGAAGCACACTGGCAATGCTATATCATTTTTTGATAATATATTATTTGGTTTTCTAGCATTTGGAGCTACTTGTTCCTAGCCATTAGTCTTCAACATCTGCTTTGGTCCTGCCAGAATTTGCACCTGCAAATAAGAGATTGCAAGAGTACATTTATCAAATATAAACTTAAACATGCTAAGTACTAATGCATACTGAAATTTTGAAATGCCTGCAAGAAAGACTATATGGAGTATTTACAAAGTAATTCAGATTCAAATCAGTGCTTGGAAATTTAGGATGGATACACATGAACACTTTCCATATCTACCCAGTTTAAAATGTCAGTTGTGTCTGAAATGTATCAGATGTGAAGCTGCTTTTGTATGGTAGCAAAGCAGAAAACCATGAACTGCTGTAACAGTTAGCAAAGGATTTACAAATGCTTACTTCTTGTAGAACATTAACTTCCAAAGGTATATTTTGTTACTGATTTAAGATCTTTGAGAACATTAAGAAAAACTTGAAACAGTATTTTAAGATTGAATATATTAATTTATATTGAATATAAATATTGTGGAGACCTAGATTACTGTTTCTCAGTGGGTAGTGCTGCAACTGCCCCATGTCAGTAGTTGGCAGAGGTTGTACCTGTCTAAGGAGCAACTGTGGAAATGCTTGTTGCATGCATTACTGGACTCATGATGTTTGCAAATGCTGCTCTTACCTTTTGTTCAAAACAGCTCAGTCCTACTTCCAGATCCAAGAGGGTGCCTCAGGGCCGGACCATTCCACCAATGGGACCTGAAACCAAAGTGTACGTGGTCTGGGTGGAACGTTATGATGATATAGGTGTGTAGAAGATTTTATCATTTGCTAAAGTAACAACAGGGCAGAACTAGAGGGAAAACTCTGTTCCATTCCTCTATAAAATGCTAAATCCATATTAACGTTTGTAACTGACACTTAAGATTCTAAAACAGTTCTTTGATATTTGAGTGGTGTACATAAATCGGTGTTATGTAGGTCTGGAGATTATTTTATCTCTGACAGTACGTGTGAAATGCCATCATGTACCATCTTCTTAAGCTTAACACACAAAAACGTGTGCACCTCTGTTTCTGAGTTCCCCTCAGCTGCTGTCTCCCCAGAGTGGATCTGTTGTTCTTCCTTTAAAAAAAATTATGACACCTGCTGCTTCTGTGCTGAAGGGATCATCATCCTTCACAGTTTGATGGTACCTTTCAAACGTTCTTTGTGTTCTGTCTTGTAGGAGGGATCTTTTATTCTCTACTTGGGGTGCCTGTTTCATGCTATGCAGTCCAGATTTCTGCACCTCAGTTCAAGAGGGTCCTGCTCCTCATAAAACTTAATGTTTCTTAATTTGGTATTTCCTCTCTGACTCTGGGTACTGGCTGACCTGGGAGAGACCCAGCTTTGCCCATCCTATTACAGCCATGGCATGAACAATGGTGAGCAGCTGGCTGCTAGACTTGAGGAGTCCTTGTTCCTAAGAGCTTCTCGTGTGGTGGTTCTAAGTTATGGCCTGAGTGTAGTGCTGTGCGAGAACCTCTCTGTGCTGGCCCAGCCCAGCAGAGTCTGTAACACTGGCCAGTAACCAATACTATATGTTAGCTTTGATTTCTAATCCTGGTTCCCAGTCTGGCAGTAAAGGTGGGCCTTAATTAAGCCCTGGGTCCTCCCAGAGGAAAGCAACCAAGGAATGGGAGCAATCAAGAGGAAGTTTCCTGTAAAGTGTAGGTGTAAATTCTCAAGACAACTTTTTTGTCCACAGCACATCTCTCAGAACTTATCTGGGATCAGGAGGCAGACATCAAGTTCTACAGCATCATTTCTTTATCCAGACACTGGCTCAGAGGGTGTTCCCTCAGCTGCTTCAGTTCCAAAACTGGTGTCCCTGACTCACCTCTTTCTTGGGTGGCAGCTAGAGCCAGCTCGCTGCAGAGGCAGAACTGTGCTACACATACTTGTTTCTGCTTGGCTGCTTCTTTCAGCAGCTGTAGGAATCTCCCAGAGCTCTGGACCAGAAGCTGAAAAAATGAGTTTGTGAGGCTCAGTAAGCATGGCAGTTGGATTGCTGGGGGCAGGGCTCTTGACAGTGGCTCTTAGCCCAGAGGCTTTGCCTTGTGCTCCTTATGTTCTTGGCTTTTGTCTTATGCTTCTGCTGTATCTTTGCTGGCACTTTGTAGTCTAGGCTCATGCCCCTGTGCCAACTGCCTGCCCTCCCTCTGGCTCTATCTCAGAGTACTCCCACAGCCCTCCACGCTCTCCTGCTAGCTGCAGTTTTTGTGTACTCTTGGCACCCCAGCTCTGATGGCAGAAGGTGTTTGCAGGCTTTATACTCTTCCTGGTGGAAGGGGCAGTGGCACCATCCTGTCTGAACTGTACTTCTGTGAATGACTCAACATCTCTCTCAGTGCCTGCCCCAAAAGAAGGTAACGGAAAGTGCCACATCCCCTTCCAAGGATCAGAGTTCTCAGTAACTCCTTCTGCACCTCCATTATCCACTCACTCATTACCAAGTGCATGGCAGCAGAGTTGTAGGCTATGTTGAGGATCTACAGAGCTTGGATTTGAGAAACGATTGATGCTGTGTTTGTTGGAGCAGGGCTGAAGGGAACCCAGATGTGAGTGGTGGTTATTGTTTGAAACTTCCAGCACTGTTTTTGAGGCTGATTACTTGCGGATAGGTGAAGATGTTGTTGGATAATAATTTGAAAGCTCTTTTTGTGGTTGAAATACTTCACCTCCTTCCTGCTTTCGCTGTTCCTGTAGCGATTTTGACCTTTGGGATTGAGAGAATTGAGGGTCTGGGGCATGTGTTACCTAATCTGTTGAGCACAGGATGGCTGAGCTGTGTCTATATGCTCCATGAAGCTTAAAAACAAAGACTTTTTATTACTATCAAGAACATCCATAGTATAAATGATTGAGGGTTGTGTGGTTTTGACTGATGATAAATAATCTTTCTTTGTACAAAAACAAAGCCCCTAAAACTGCGGTAGATAAACTTTTATTTGGTTCATCCTCCTCTTACAGAAAACTTCCCCCTCCCTGATCTGGTGTCTGAGACTAGCACTGGTGTGGAAACTACAGCCAATAGTAGCACTTCCCTAAGGTAAGACTGCTTTTATTTTCATTATTTTTCTTGATTCTTGTGGACAACAGTTTAGGCTGCACTTTACAAGTCACAACTGAGACTATTTGCATTCTTCAGCTTTCACAGGCAACCCTGGAAACTCGAGGCAGTCATGTTAAAAAGACAGATGAGTTTTTTTCAGTGGTTTTTTTTGTTGAAAAGTTGAAAGAGCTTTTCATATCACCACTGCAGTTTAAACATAGATTAAGGAGCAGAAAACGTGTAGCTTTTATCTTAAGTCTATGATTGGCCTCCCTCCTGATTTACTCCCTTGTGAGGTGATTAATGCTGCATGCATGTTGTGAGGCTTAAAGCCCTGTCTGCAGGACTCTCAATCTGTCGTGAAAGAAGATCACAGAAACAGCACAGCTGATATAACCCTTCGAAAGTCTAGAGGATGCACAGGAGTCCCACTGGTTTAGTCACAAGAGAGTTTTTTTAACATTCTTTTAACACTTAAAGTGGTCATTTGTTATGTATAGATTAATTGAAACAGTGCTATAAAACTGTTCTAACAGTTGTGTTTTTTTCCTTAAGATCTACTGTTCCTGAGAAGGAAGTTCCTGTGATCTTCATCCATCCTTTAAACACTGGCTTATTCAGGATAAAACTACAAGGAGCAACTGGGAAATTCAATATGGTTATCCCACTGGTGGATGGAATGATAGTCAGTAGGAGAGCTCTTGGTAAGCTAAAGATTTTTAGGAGCACTTGTGTTTTGATATTTTGATTTTAATAATAATTATATATCTGCAAAATACATTGTCTGGAATCTTTCATTGGAAAAAGTATTGGGCATGGCAGAACAAAATAAAAGCATGCTTTTTGCAGCAACAGTGGTAGTGGGAACAGCAGAGGGAGCAGGTGGTCAGCCCTTAGCTGACAGCGAAGCAGGGCTCCACTGCACCTGTGGTAGGAGAGGAGTGAAGGGTTGTAATGGTGGAGGGAAAAGGTAAATGCCTGTTCTTTAGAGAAGAGAGATCAGAAATGTGACCCTAACATTTAGCATCAAGATCCGAGGTGCTGGTGCTAGTTGACTGCCAAAAGGTACTGCTGAATTTCTGGATGGTGCTGGCATGCTGGGTTTGTTCCTTCTGTTTTAGAAGCTGGATGGCGATTAAAAGCCACAGCACTTAAGAATTTTTCTAACGTGTTCAATAAAAATACCTAACCTGCTATGCAGACATGTTAATGGGTCTGTGTGTGCCATCTGCCTTGTGCTGTGTTCCTGAATGGGTTCATGGGTTGGTCTTGGTATCTGAGCAGCTATAGCTTCAGTAACTGGGAATCTCACTCCGGTGAGAGTATTCCACAAGACAGAGAAAAAGGAATAAACAAACAGTAGGATACTTGTCCATAACCATAAAACTAATATTGTAGGTGTCTTTTGGGGGTGACTTTCAGGTTCTGGTTTTTGCTTGCTTAATTCACTGGTTGGGAAATTGAAGCCAGACTGGGCCTTTAAATAACATTTGTCAATTCACATGATGACAGTGGCTTGTACTGAAAAGGAATCAGGCGTGTTTTCCTAGAGTTGGGCTGATTTTTCAGCTGCATCATGACTATTAATATAATGAAATCTGTCTTGTCTCTAAGATCAACAGATGTGGTTTTTGTGCAGTTAGGAATCAAGTCCTTTAAATAAGGAGGACGCTGTTTCTGCCTGTAAGAGAGTGCTTGTGAATCAGCAAAGGAGTTAACAGACATGTTATTAGACGCATGTGAATTTCATTTCAGAATAAAATAGGATAAAGTCCACTGCCAGCTTTGATGAAATATTACTGCTTGTTCCCAAACCTCTTCTCCCTCCCATAAGCAGCAGTATGAGTTACAGAGAGGTAACAGTGGCAGAGCAGCAAGGGGAAGAGAAAGCTGTTTCCAGCACCAGCTATCAAGTCTTTCATCATCCCCTGTTCCAAGGGGAAAGCTCTGCAATTCCTGCTTGGAAAAAAAGTACTGATGGATACTGTTCTCATCCTGAAAGCTCCCTTGACATTACTCGGGGCCCGCCAAGCTCTGCATATCCTGGTGCAGCATGGCCAGGGGCTGGAGCACTGCAATTCTCATATTAGCTGCCTGGATTCTTTCCCCTCTTGGTCCTGAGGGTGCTGTTGTGGGCAGTTGCTTGGTTCTGGCAAAACAGAGAAACCTTCATCCTCCTCCAGCCATTTTAGGGTACTACTGACTTAATCCCTTTCTTATTCAATTTTCACAGTAAAATGTCATTACAAGCCTGGGGACCATGGTTATCTGTCATCAACTACTGTCTGTTATCAACTACTCATTGACTAGATGGGTTTCTAGATGGGACAGAACCCAAAATTGTCTTTAATTGCAAAGCCAGCAAAGGGACATAGCCTTGAATTTGTTTAAATTTGATTCAAATACTGTTTCTTTTTCAGGTTTTTTAGTGAGGCAGACGGTGATAAATATCTGTCGGAGAAAGAGGCTGGAAAATGATTCGTACAACCCCCCACATGTCCGCCGAAAACAGAAAATAGCAGACATTGTCAATAAATACCGGAACAGGCAGCTGGAGCCAGAATTTTATACCTCACTTTTCCAGGAGGTTGGGCTCAAGAACTGCAACCCTTAGGTCATTATCCTTCCAGGACAATTAGATCAGAGCTTGGTGGCTACAGTAATGAAAACAGTTAAATAATAACAACAATTTTCGTCAGCACTCCGGAATTCAGGAAATCATATTCTAACACAAGTCAGCAGATACCATGTGGGAGGAATGAGAGATGAATCCAAAACATTGTAGTTTGGGATATTGACTTAATTTACCTACCCTCAAAAGATGACTTAATTCCAGTCTTCCTGGATGCTAGCAACATAATCTCTTCACGCAATCATCTATTCCAGGCTAATTAGGAACTGTAAGTGTCTCATTCTGTGAGAGGGAAAACAATCAAAATGAAGCCATCTCTGCATATAAGGATGGAAAACAAAATACAAACAAACCTGCCTTCAGACATCTCGCTACACCCACGTATTAAATGAGAAAGGGAGCAGGATCTCTTCTGTGAGAAGAGAGCCTGTTCCAGAGCATTAACTACCCCTGCAAGAAAGACATTTCCAGCCCCCCTTCAGAGCTCAACAGAAGATCCTTCACTGCTTGTAACCAATTTGTGTACCAAAAGCAAGAGGAGGAAGATTGCTAGGAAACATCAGGTTATGTAATTCATAGCCAAGATGCTGCATTTTACAGTTCCCTCTGTGTTTGGGAGTGAGTCCATCTACATATGAGATTTGTCATGCTGACAACGAACAACACCTGAAATTACTTGACTTTCCAACATAATCTGTTACTAGATAAGAGCTCTTGGTTATATAAAAACAAGGTTATGACTTTCAGGTCTGTTGCAAAATGTCATGTTTAATTTTAGTAGCTTGATTTTTTTAAAAAATATTTTTTTATGCAGCTACTTAATTTATTTTGAAGTATCTGTATCACCTACTCACCATTTCCATAAAAAGCATAAACATCACTTGCTTTCCTTCCATTGGATTGAAATCTGAGATTCTGGGGCTGCCACCTGCCTGTTATTTATAGCATAGGCAGTTTTCACAGCTTCTACAACACTTTTCAGAAGCTCCTGTTAAACAGACTAAAACGACTCAGAAGTAAAATTCAAAAATTCTTCTTTTTTCCCATTAACTTGCCATTTCATGAAAGCCCCTTTGGAGTTATAACTTAAAATTGTTTTGAATCCACTGTGCTTTCTCATGCTCAGCAGTGGTGGTTCCCTTTCACCTAGGTCAGAAGTTTTCATTTTCAGACTGGATTTCATGTGTTCAGGACTTGAAGGATGTGCTGGGAAAAGATGTTTACAACTACAAATTTAATATTGGGAATATAAAAGCTGCAGTGGGTGCTGGCAGCCTTTGGAGTGCTCTCAGGCTCCCAGCACAATCTTGTGTTGCAGTAATGAATCATCACTGGCGCTCCCGGGTAGATGCAGTTTGTGATCACTGGCAGCAGCACGTGTCCTTTTCCTACCAGTAAGCAGGTAATGTAAGAGTTATGAGTGTGTGCAGGAATTTGGGGACCTCCTCATGTTATTCCAGAAGTGGCTTTATTAGTTTTTTAATAGCCCTTGCAGAAATACCTATTAGTCATTTAATTTTGATATTTGAGTTACTTGCAACAGTTCTGGCCTGAAACAGTCTTAATTGTTTCGTTACAACTTCTTTGCCAAGGACATACCCTGCTCCTGTCGTGTCTTGTGGTTTTTCACAAAGAATTAATGGAAATACAAGCCCCTAAAAATATGTGTGAAAAGACTTTCAGGATGTTAACCAAAGGGGTTTTGGGTGACGTGCCAGTTGCAGGGGACAAGCACACTAGCCTCTCAACCCAGGAGCTCTGGATTTTGATCCAGATGAATCATAAGTGGAAAAATGAAACACGTAAAGACAACTCCAGTAGAAGTAAGCATGACGACTGGCCCGCGCTGTGTGGCACCCAGGTTGCAGATGGCAGGAGGAGCTGTAAGGCAGTGTTTGGGTATGTTGGGAAACCTGGACAGCTTCATTCCTCAGCCAAACTCTTGCCAGCATCAGTTTAATGCATGGACACTAAATTTACCCACATTTTGTATGTACCTATTGGATCTAATTAATGACCAAACACACTTTAGTCCACTGATTTAAAAGGCATGACCAATGCATGTGTAACAAACATACTGAGCAATTGAATGTCTGCACATCTTCAGTAACGTAACAGCAAAACCCCCTTACTGTAGCTGAGCGTATGTTATATGCGAAGTCGTCGGTTTAGATAGTCAGGAGCTGCAAAAGATACTACCTTCAGGCACTTGGGTGCAGTCAGTAACATAAAGATGCATTTGGGGAAACCCTGGATCTTTTCTGCAAAGTCCAAGATAGCCAAATGGAATGCCTGAAAATTTACTTTCTAAAAATGCCTGTGCTTGGCTGAAGAATAGTCCTGGGTATATGTCCATGTTCGTCTAAAACATGGGTATGGCACCCAACTGAGCAGTAGCAGCTGTGAATACAATGCAACTTCCCAGAAGTCTTGAAAGAAGGTAACTTTTGCAGATGTTGCTGCTGCTGCTCCCACTGCTGGGGATGTGGGTGTTTATAACGTGCTTAGTTTGGTTTGTAAAACTGACTGGTTAACGTGTTGCACACCAGTGGTGTGACATAGCCCAAAGGCTTGGATTTTGCTATCTGGAAAGGTAAACCTTCAAGAAGGTCGTAGTTTAGTATAAAAATGTTGTGATTACAGAAATGTGTTGCCATCCCACTTGGTTTGGATGCTGGTTGCAGCAGCAAGTGCCCCTGGCAGACCTGTGCCAGTGGAAGGTGTTTTCAAGGAGTGTCCCTTCTTCCCCTGAGCACGGAGAGGTCTCAAACTTCATAATAAAATGTAAAACACCAATATGGGAATTAAATTCTTGTCCAAGTCAGTGGCCAAGCTCTGATGGCTCTGATGTACCGAAGGATACAGCCTTGAGCTTTTTTCCCCCAAAAGGGTTAGAGCAAACAAGATTTATTTCAGTTGTGATTGTGAGAATGCTAGTCAAGAATCCAGCCCTTTTTTTCATCACAAACGGCTGTATTGAGTTTTCAGCTTGACAGCTTGCGTGCCTTGGGTTTACATTCCACTGGGGTTGCGAGTGCTGACTGTCTGCGCAGCCTGGCGTTACTCTGGGCTCAACAGGTAACACACTGCTGCAAAAGGTCACCTGCGAATGTTGCATAATAACTAAACTGAGACTTTCTCCATAAGACCTCTCTGTTTGGGTTCCTAATTCTGCTCTAAATGATGGCGTCCCTTTAATGGTGCAGAAAGAGGGGGGACCATTGTCACCGTGTTAAACACAGTGTTGAAATTACAGAAATTTTAGTACCTTAATAAAGCCTCTCTTTTAACAAAAAACATTTTTCTTAAAGGTACTTTTAAAAAGGCATTACAACCTTAGAGCAAACAGGAGATGGGGAGGATGGTGCCTGTGGAACTTAAGATGTCTCTGTGGATAGCGGTGTGGTGAGGCCACAGGGCAGAGCAGCCCCGCGCTGCTGGACTGGCACCATGTGCAGGGCTCTCCGGAGGGGACTGCGTTCCTTTCCTGCGAGGTTCTGTGTGCCCAGAGAGGTGAGAGAACTAAATTTCAATCTAACAATTAGGTGTGATTTGGTGGTTGTGTAATGGAGCGATGTCTTTGAAGGCAAACACAGACCTTTTTCCACATGAATTTTAGCAGGAGCAATTAGAGATCAGAATGCCAGACACCACGTGCTTCAACTCATATACAATTTGTATGAATTCCTGTATGTTGCCAAGACATGATCTTTTTGTTCTTATTGTATTTTACTGTAAATATTCCTGGCGCTAAGTTGTAAAGTAAAGGCAAAATGTAAATATGAAGATGTGAACTATGTTCCCTTGTCTCTAGTACTTTACCTCTTACTTGTTTAGGGAAGGCACACAAAGGCTTGTTTGTATTTATGCCAATTCTTTGTCCAGATGAAACACATCAAATATTGAATGTAACACAATTAGTCAAATAAATTTTAAAGATTCTTATCTAGTAACTTTGCAGTTGTTAATTTCTAATATTTTCCAATGCCTTTGGCTGAAATTATCAGCCAATAGCGGTTTCCCAAGGAAATAGCAGTAGTAAAATTGTGCACCTCCTGCTACACAGCAGCTATGGTAACAGTGCACCAGCCTATATTTAAGGAAATCACGTTGCATCTCAACGGTGTAGGGAATGAAAACATGGAAACAGCTTTTACAGGGAGACCTGATGCTCCTGCAGTGCCACGGTTCTGCTGTTTCCTCTCTGCTGTGCAGTGATGGGAGGTGGCTCCATCTGGCCGGAGCCCCGCCAGCGGGGAGACACTCTTACTTCTGTGCAGACCGAGGATAAAGAGTTTGATTTCTCAACTGTGTGGATGAGAAGAGCTGGGCAGCAGTGCAGGAGCGTTCTGGAGCCGGTGTAGGTGACGCACCAACCCCGCCAGCCCTGGGGAACTCGGCAAGCTCCAGGGAAGCAGCAGTAGAGGGGGTGTGTCAGAGCCCCCCGGGTGTCAGAGCAGTGAGCCGAAGGTGGCCAGCTCTCGCTGTGGGTTCCCTGGGTTGGGGCTGTGGGGTTTGGTCTGGCAGGACCCTCTGTGTGTCTCGGTGCTTTGCTTTGGAGGCACCAGGTGGTGGTAACCTGGCAGTTACCTGCACTGATGGGGGACCCTTTACCTTCACAGCAGCTCTCAACATGAGATGCTGCCTTTGGGACATCAGCCTTTGGTAAGCTGTCCACATCAACTTACCTGAGGACTGGAAGGAAAACACTGAACTTGACTGTTGCAGAACCCTTGCACAGGGCCTTGTGAGTGATGGTTTTCCTGCCCCCTCCCCCTCTGCTGACTTCAGCAGTTGCCTCCTGTCCAAGCCCCTTCCCACGTTGCTTCCAGGGAAGGTTAGGGCAGGTCCAACACTGATCTGTGAAGAATCAGAAATGAGTGATACGTAGTTAAATATCTTTCTTTGCAGTCCCAAAGTGTGGGGCTAGTAGCTGAGAGGGATTTCTGGGGTTAGTTTTGGAGGCCTGGTCTTCTCTCCTTCCCTACAGAGGAAGCAAAAGGCACAGGGCAGAGCAGTTGAGCCCTTTCCCAGGGGCTGGGAAATCCTGGCTGTCCTTGCCGTGCATCTCACCTGCTCCTGCGGGCTTCTCACTCACTACAGGCTTCTTCCTGTTGCTTTCCCAGCGGCTTTTCCCCAGTTTTCATTTTGTGGAGTGCAGGCCGTGCTGCTGCTGTGCAGGGAGCTGCTCTTCAGCCGTCATCTGCTCCTCAAAAATCCTTTCCTTTGCTCTGGTTCTCATAACACAGGTTTCCAGCCCAAAGTGGACAAGCTTTTTGTTCCTGAGTAAATGAAGTTGCACTTGGCTGTGCTGGTGGTCAGGGGGCAGGTCCCCCCATGGCCCAAATCCTTCCTGCCCTGTGCTGCACCTGGGGTGCCAGAGACTCATCCTGCATGAGTGCTTGTCCCCCAAAGCTACTGCCAGCCCCCCTCTTTTTTTCCCCAGTTTTATTGATAAATCTGCTGATAGCCTTGGGCTGGGCGGTAGATGCATCTTCCCACTCTGAGCTGTGTCAGCAAGTGTGGGGCTGCTTGTGGCTTTGGCGCCTGACCCAGAGTTCCAGCAGCCTCCAAACCCTCCTGCTGGGAGCTGCCACAGCTCTGCCCACACACTGCCCCGGTGCTGCTGGCGGGAGTGGGGTGGCACCCCCAGTGCCTCTGCCCCATGCTGCATGGCAGCCCCAAAGGGTGGCTCGGGTGCTTAGGGGGAACTCCCAGCAGGATTAGGGGCTGGTTGGGGGGCAGAGGGCACCCTGCCAGCCCAGGGCCCTTCAGAGGAAGGGTGCAGGGCAGGGATCAGCTGCTGCTGCGTGGCTTAGGGAGGCTGGATAGCTCACTTAAGGTCCTGGGGTTCAAAGTGCCTTTTCATCAGCAGAGCCCATTGCAACGGGAGGTGTTTTATGTGCAGGGGTGGCTGTGTCAATGTGTGGTGGTGACCAGAGTTCAGCTTCATGGAAGCCCAGGGGCTCAAAGGCAACTCAAGTGGCTCCACCGCCGCCTGGCTTCCTCAGGAGACGAGAGCCTGGCTGGGAGCAGCACCAAGTAGCTCTTTGGGTGGCCATTATTTTAATTAAAGCTCCTTCCATATCCCAAAAGGGTTTGGTGCTGAGGCAGTAACTAGAGTCATGAAACTGCTGTAGTGCACCAGGGCAACGTTTTGGAGGCACCACACAGGTCATTGCTGTGAAGACAGAAGTAACAAATCCCGGGATGGAGGCAGGAGTGGCTGCAGTGCAGAGCAGCACAGGGACAGTCTCACCCTCTGCCATGGGCAAAAAATAGAATTAACTTCCAATTTGCTGTTAATTGAGGGGAGCTCCTCCATGGGGTGTGCAGCAGCCAGCAGTACTCTGCAGCCATCCCCTACCCCATGTCCTGCCTAGCCTGGGAGAGTGGAGGAGGATGCAGAAGAGACTTCTTGTCCCCAGTGCCCTCCGCCATCCTCTTCATCAGCTCAATTCCTATAAACTTGCCAAGCAGAAGCAGGGGAAACACCACACACTGACGCCCAATACACCCGTTTTTCTTGCCGCAGCATGGCTAATTCTGACCATAAATGGAGCCAAATTACATTACAAATAATTTTCCAGGGTGAAATGTAATTTAGTTACTGCTTTAAGCCGAGAAAATATTTGGCTGCTGGCAGTGAACATGAGTCTGTCAAGAGGCTGAAGGTGGAGCTTGGCTGAGCCACGGCTGCAGGCATCCTCCAACGCACCAGCTTTGGTGGTGGGTGTTGATGGGGTGTCCCCCAGGCAGTGCAGGTGCCACGGGTGTCCCTGAGCTGTGGGTACTGATGGGGTGTCCCCAGGCCAGGCAGATGCTGATGGTGTGTCCCTGGGCTGTGCCAGTGACACTGGGTGGGGTGTCCACCAGCCACATTGGCTGTGGGTTGGGTCATCACCATGACAACAGGCCCCATCATGGAGGAGGGCAGCATGTCGCCACGGCAACCAGGAGCATCCAGGCGGGTTCAGCCCTGGTTTGCAGCTGGGGTGACAGTGTGGCTCTGCACGCTGCTGTGGGGGAAAAACCTCAACCCCAGTGCTGCTCCAGAAGCAGTGGGCAGCACCCATGGCATGGCAGTGGCCAAGGGAACTGGGTGGAGGCTCACTGGGGTGCACACAAGGTTTAAATCTGCTTTCTGCTTCCTACAAGAGCAGTAGTATTTTCTGCTTTATTATATGTGTTGTGTCAAAACCACCTGCTGTGCACATGGGGGCCCAGCTCTGCCTTTAAACCAGATGGAGGTATGATGGGAAGGGATGATGCACCATGGCTCTGGGGCTCATGTCAGGTTTTCTTACAAAGGTTTTACTGGGAATGGTGGGAATGGGCCAATTCATCCCAGCAGCAGGGAAAAGGCTCACCGGACTGTCCCCAGAGCCAGTGTTGGTGGGACAGGAGGAGCCGCAGTGCATCGCAGTACCACCTTCACCAGCTGTGGGGGAAATGGTGCTTCTGGGTCGTAAAACTAACTGGTCCCTGCTGCAGGGCAGACCCCCGGCAGCAGGGATGTCCCAGAGGGGCTGGGGGTACGGGGCTGCCCCGCTGCCCTACTGTCCTGACCCTGGAGCAGCACAGGCAGGGCTGGGGGTGCAGGCTGGGGTGCCCGGAGCAGCCCCCCCATGGCAAACAGGCCCCGGCAGAGGCATCCCTGAGCTGGCACTGAGACACGTGTCCTTTCAGACAGGACAAGGGCTGAGTGTCCCCACGGTCCCCCAACAGCCCATGATGGAAGCACATTTGATGACATTATTAAATGATTCAGTGCATTTTCTGCCTCTTAAAGTACTTAATATACAAGCCCGTGTGATTCATTATTATTATTATCTAATAAAAGATTATCTGACTCACTTTCATGTTTCTTCCAATTACAAATTGAAATCGTTCCCACTATGACCTTGCAGCTGCTAGATTTTCTAAAATTAGCCATAATGATGCATTTTACTTAGATAATTAATTAGCTAAACTGAGAAAATTGAGTAGTAGAACTGCTTCACATGCTGCTAATTATCTTTTATTATGTCATCTTTACATGCAAATAAAGAAATATTGTGATTATTTTAAATACTGTTTTCATTAGCTAATACACTTGTTAGCATAGCAATGGCTCGATTCTTCCTCGGTAGCAAGAGCCCTTGGGGACTTGCTGCTTATTGACTGCAGGACTCTTCCTTTCAGATTAAGCAAACATAGTTATGGTCCAAATTAAGTTTATTTTGTCAATTTATTTTAACAGTGGTGATGGCCATCAGGCAGGAGGATGTTGGAGATGGCAAGAGAGCCAGGACGACTGAGGACTCCTGCTGAAGGCTGGGGGCTCCCAGGGGCAGGGGGTGGCACACAGGTGCTTCCCTCCCCAGACTCCTCTTCTCCGTGGTCCCTCCTCGCTCAGGATGTGCCCCATGACCCCAGGCTCTGGCCCAGTCATCCCAGAGCAACTCCTGGCACCTTGCAGGAGCCTGGGGGCCACTGGGTGGGCACGGGGTGCCCCGTGCACAGTGCTGTGTGAAACCCTGCCCAGCCAACACCAGCCACGCGGCCACCAGCACGGCGGGGCAGCAGCGTCAGCGCGGTGCGGAGCCTCACGTCCCCCTTCTTCCATCAGAGGGTTCCTGCCCCAAGAGCCACCTGCTCAGCAGGAGCCGGCGTGGGATGCCGAGATATCCCTCCTGCCCCCCAGCACCCTGGTGTAGCACCTTCTGGGCCTTGTGCCCCCAGTTTTATTTTGTACCATCCGCTCTGTCCCACCCCTCCCCATGTGTCTGGGGCTGGGTCTTCCAGCCAACAGTTGGGAAAATGTCACCTGCCTTTGAGAAGCAGCTTTTGGCAGAGCCACCACTCACCCTGGGGCTGGCAGGGTCTCACCTGCTCTGCTGCCTACTCCTGCTGCCTGCTCCTGCTGCCTGCTCCTAGCTGCCAGCCTTGCCCTGGAGCAAGTCTGGCCGCGGTGCTGCCGGTCGTGCCGAGCCTGGCATTGGCAGCGGGAAGAGGCCGCTGGGTTTGGGGAGCCTGAGACGTGCTTGCGTGCCCGCAGGCGGCTCCTGGAGCTCAGAGCTGGCAGCGTTGCAGGGTTGATGCTCCTGGCCTCAGCCTGGCACCCGGGTCCCTTCCCTGGCATGGGCAGGATGGAGCACTTTGCTCCCTCCAGTATTTTGCTCATAAATAACAGCTATGATTTATAGCAGTGGGGAATTTAGGGTGGGGAAAACAGCTCTCTGGGTAGGTGGCTTTTCACAGTCCTTTAACAACGCAGAGGGATGAACAGGACTTGGGGACTGGTCATAGGGATGCTTCCTCTGGCTTACTGGTCCAAATGGGGTCTGTGCTGGAGACGTGGTGAAGGCAGCACCACAGGGTGCCATGAATGTCACTTGGCCACCGCAGGCACAGCCCACACTGTCCTCAGCTCTGACGCGACCCCTCACTCATGGGTCATGCACGAGCACTGAAACACAGCTGGCAGCAGCGCTACGCCCAGAGAAAGTAAACCCTGGTGATAAACCTGCCCAGGGCCACAAGGTTTAAATGGCAACGAGACTGTTCTGGAGGAGGAGCTGGCGGCGGTGCCAGCTGTGGGAAGGGGATGGACCAAGCTTGGATGGGGCATCTGGGGCCCTGGAGGTGGCTGGACGGAGGAGCAGGGCTGGGGCACTGCGGCCCCAGTATGGTTTAGATTGGAGCTTCTGGGGGGAGTGGGTGCAGCTCTGGGCTTGCCAGGCAGGACGGGGTGGTGGCATGTACTGGGGACCGGGCAGCAGCCCGGCCCCGCATGGCTGCCTGCTTGGTGCACAGCAGCCAGTTTTCTGCCCAGAAGAGCAGGCAGGCAGGCAGGGCCTGCTGCCCATGTGGTCTCTGCTAAGCCTGGTGAGCGCCGTGCTCCCAGACAGAGCTACTCCAAAACCTCTAGTCTGAATATTTGTCCCCCTGGGGACACTCCCTCAGTGTCACAGGCTTCATCCTGGGAGATGTGTAGCCTGCTCTGACCCCACAGGTGAACTAGCTTTGGGCAGGAGCTGGGACTAAGCTTCTCCTGAGGCTCTGTCCAGCCCAAAGGGCCTCATCACTCCCTAAGCCTGAGCCCCCGGGGCCCTCAGAGACCCTCACCATTGCAACATGACACCAGTGCCAGTGTCATGGTCGGCATGACAGTGGGAGGGCTGGCGGGCATTGCAGTGCCCCTGGCAGCTGCCAACCCCCTGCCTGGGCAGTTCTGGCACCGTGGCACCCAAGCGAGCAGGAGCAGATGTTGGCTGTGCCAGCCACCAGCC
>NW_020799266.1:787606-805808 GCF_003259725.1 Athene cunicularia | reverse complement strand
GCTGCTGCCACAGCCTCCAGCCTCTGCCATCCCCACAGCTACCCTCAATTCTATGCACAGCTTGAAAACTGTCTCTCTGAAGCTCCCATGTGCTTCAGGAGCCTCTTTTGGGGCAGAGCTCCATGGGAGCTCTATCACTTGCCTTTTGCAGTGGGCAGAGCCCTGCTCCTGCTGCCTGTGTCTGGTGGAATTGCCTGGGTGTGATGGCTTGACTTTGGCTAAATACCAGGTATTCACCAAGTCACTCTATCACTTCCCCCTTCCTTCTCCCCTTGTTTTCTCAACAGGGCAAAGAAGGGAAAGAAGATAAACTAACCTGTGTGAGTGAAACAAAAGCAGTTTTAATATAAGCAAAGCAAAGCAAAGGTCCGTGTGCAGAAGAAAAAAAGAAAACAGATTTATTCTCTACTTCCCATGGAGAGATGCTGTCGGGCCTTCTCAGGAGCAGGGCTCCCATACGCGGAGTGGTTGCCTCGGGGGACCAAGGGTGACCCCAGCCCCTTCCTCCTTTCTCCCAGCTTTATACTGAGCAGACGTCACAGGGTCTGGAATGTCCCTCGGGTCAGCTGGGGTCAGCTGTCCTGGCTGTGTCCCCTCCCGAGGTCTTGCCCACCCCATCCCACTTGCGGGGGGGAATGTCAGAAAGAGCCTTGGTGCTGTGTAAGCACCACTCAGCAGTAGCCACCACACCAGGGTGCTGCCAACACCCTGCAGCTCCCAGCATAAACCACAGCACCATGGGGGCTGCTATAGGGGAAAACCAATTCCAGACCAGCCACACCCAGTACACTGGGACGCCAAAAGGATGTGTCTAAGTCCCTGTTCACCATGGTTGTGGTTAATAAACCCCAGATAGCTCCACGCCAAGGAAAGCTCCTTATTTTCTGGTGGTAGCAGCTGGGCAGGGAGAAGGGTGGTGGCTAGGACAAGTGACTGGTACTTCTCCAGCTCCTGTCCTGCCCCAGACCCAGAGTTTCCATGCTGGGGCTGAGCATGTCCGAGTGGGGTCAACCCAGACGTGCACCCCACATATGTCCTTCCAGCTGTACAGATTCCCCCCAACCTCTGGGTCACCCATGTGGAGATGGACCCTGCCCAGCCCCACTGCCATGGGACATCTTCCTGGGATGAAGCGCAAAAGGAATGAGGTGGGATAGTGACAAGGGAGGTTTAACCAAAAAAACTGCAAGGGAAAGCTCAGCACCTCACTGGGAGGGGGAAATCAGAGGCATGGAGCAGAGTTTTCCAACTGTGGTTTGAAAGTAGCCATCACGAGTGCAAGGCTGCAGGTCCTGGGCAGGATGGGCTGGAGTTTGTCCCTTGGCTTCAGTCTCCACAAGGGACAGGGAGGACACAGCCTTCCCTGCACAGCCCCTGCTCCAGCCCTACCTACTAATGGTGCTTGTGGAGTCAAGGAATGACAGAATGGTTTGGGGTGGAAGGCACCTTTACAGGTCATCCGGTCCAAACCCCCTGCAATGAGCAGGGACACCTTCAACTTCAATCTTCAGGTTGCTCAGAGCCCCGTCCAGCCTGACCCTGAATGTTTCCAGGGATGGGGCATCTACCAGCTCTCCGGGCAACCTGCTCCAGTGTTTCACCATCCTCATCATAAAAAGTTTCTTCCTTATATCTAGTCTAAATCTACCCTCTTCTGGTTTAAAACCATTACCCCTTGTCCTATCACTACAGGCCCTCTTAAAAAGTCTGTCCCCATCTTTCTTACAACCCCCCTTTAAATATTGAAAGTTATTGCAGTAAGGTCTCCCCGGAGCCTTCTCTTCTCCAGCTGAACCCCCCAACTCTCTCAGCCTGTCCTCACAGGGGGGTGCTCCAGCCCCCCGAGCATCTTTGTGGCCTCCTCTGAACCCACTCAGGCAGGTCCGTGTCCTTCTGCTGTTGATGCCCTAGAGCTGGGCCCAGCACTGCAGGGGGGTCTCACCAGAGCGGAGCAGAGGGAGAGAATCCTCCCCCTTGCCCTGCTGCCCACACTGCTCTGGGTGCAGCCCAGGACACGGGTGGCTTTCTGGACTACGAGTGCACACTGTCCACAGCCTTTTCCACTGGTAATACTAGAGATTTTCTGCCTTAAATTTCACATCCATCATGGCAAGAGCTGGTGCTTCTGTTTCTGAAACACCAACAATAATTACAGACTGGTTTGCCCTAAGGATGGGATTAGTTATTTGTTCCAGAGCCATCATGCACATCTGTCCTCTGCATGTTCCTGGAGAGGCTAGGGACATGGGGACACCCTGGAGTGGCCATTTGCAACCCACAGCCCCATCTTTATTCTGCAGAAAACTGTTGCAGCAAAACTGTGCTGAGCTGTGTCCCAGCACTGGCACAAGCCCCGGCATGGCAGCAGCTCCCTTTCCCAGGGAGAATCACGTTGTTAGGAATTCACCTCACACCAGACCCACCAGCACTCTGAACATAAATTTCTACACAATTTTGTGTAATTAATCAGTAATTCACTTCCTAAGCAGTCGCACAGCCATTCGGAAGCTCAGCAGTATTTACGGCCATTGATCGCCGTGAGAGCAGAGGCCGGAGCCGAGTGCTGCCACGCTCGGGCTCCCCTCAGCAGGGATGGCTGCAGGGGCCAGGGGGGACGCAGGGGGTGGCTGGCGCTGGGCTGCCCCAACACCCTGTGGATGAGAACTGTTGGGTGCTGGGTCTCCCGGGGAGCTGCTCTGTGCTGACATCCCCTTTGGCACATGGCAGGTGGGGATGCCCCAACTGCCTCTGCGGGGGAGATCTGAGGAAGCTGCATGTCCCCAGCCCAGCTCTGCAGCAGGAAGCCAAGGCCAAAGCCATGGGCAGCACCAGCCTGCCCATGGTGGGGAGCAAAGGGAGACCCAGACCTGCTGGCAGACAGACAGGGGAAGAACTAGCTAGGTTTTTATTTGACCCTACCCATGACCTTTCAGCTGGAGCAAAATCTCCTCTGGAAACACTGGGGGTCAGGCACAGGCTGGCAGCAGGGCAGGAAGGGCTCAGGCAGCTCAGCACCAGGAGCCACAGCACCACAGTGCCACCTCCTCCTGCACCAGCAGAGTGTCTGGGGATGGGGGGGTGAAAGGGGGAGGCAATACAGAGGCCATGAGCTGCCTGCGCTGCCTGCACTGCCTTTGAGCAGCAGCCCCAGCTCCAGTCTCCCACAGCACAGGGTGAAGAGGAGCACCCTAATTACTGCCTCTAATTACAAGAGCAAGTGACTGCACCAGGGCTGTGCAGCCCCGTGAGGCCATGGGAGCAGGGACGCCCCAGCACAGCCCTGTCGCAGGGTGAGGCCCCACTCCGGGGGACACACTGCTGCTGGTGGGCACCTCTGGACCAAATTTGCTTTCGCTGAAGCATTTTTAGGATGTTTGGCTGTGTTTCCAGCTATGAACCCCAAACTGTGGTTTTACAAACATGGGGAGGTATTTCATGGCAGGAATGAGGGCACCACGCCGGTGTCGGAGCAGAGGACATCTCCAAGATATTGGTCCAGGCTGAACCCTGGGGAGCCTGAAGGAGCACCCTGGGGAACAGGCTGCAACGGGAGGTGCAGAAAGACTCCAGGCTTAGCAAAGATCAACTCACTGCCCGATGGAGACACCTCTGCTCCCAACTCAGGTATTTCTCTAGGAATATGTCCCCTCCAGGAAGACAAAGAACAGGGGGGGTGAGGATACCATCATGCCCTGGCCCTTTGAGCCCTGGCGTAGGAGAGCAGAGGTGCTGTCAGTCCAGCCATGCACCTCCTCCAGCACAGGGCTCCTCGGGGCAGCTCAGAGGCAATAAGACTGCCATCTCAGAGCTGCCGTCAATCATCAATACACAAGGATGGTGCACAGGGGATGGTGCTGCAGGGCTGGGGCAGGGGCAGCAGTGTCCGCAGCTGCTGAGATGCACGAGCCCCAGCCCACGGGCAGACACTGCCTAAAGCCATCAGTGTCTGGAGGGGGGGCACCAGCTGGGGCGCTCATTTTGGCTCACTGTGTGCCACACACCAGCCCCCTCCTCCACAGCTGCAGGTGCTAGGATCACCCAGGACTGGGGGGACAGGGAACATGGGGTGACCTTTGGTGAGTGATGGGGCAGGGTGACAGCTGGGGACACCAGAGATGCAGGGGAGCACAGCCACCTCCCCGAATGGTGTCACATGGCATTCTTCTGCTGTGCTACAATCTTGGGCTGAGGTTTGCATCATCCTTCAGTGTCCGTCAGCCTGAAAGGGCATCAGAGGCTCCCCAAAGCACACTCACACACCCAGACACCCTCCCCCACTCCCCTGGAGTTTGCCCTCGCCAGAAACTTGCTGGAGGTGGCTGCTCCTCGTGCCCCTATCCCCTCCAACCTGCCTGACCAGTCCTACCAGAAATCCACACTTTTACCCCAGAAATATGTCTGAAGTTTTTCTTGTTTGCTTTTGCCTCGTCCTGTCCCTGTTTTCCTTTTCCCCCACAAAGTATCTGCTTAGGGCCCAAATAAACCCTGTCCTCCTGCCCTCCCTCCTCCAGTGATGGCACTGCAGTGCTGCCCCCCCTCTGAGAAGTCCCCCAACAGGGACAAAATGGGGCGAGTGAGGCCCTTCATGCCAGCACCGGGCTCAGTAATTAAGTGGTGTTAAGTGACACCCTCCTGGCTCTGGGTTTTGCTCTCTTTGGCGGCTGGTAGGTAACGAGCCCTGGGCACAGCTGTGCCCTCGGCGTGGCCGTGCCTGTGTGCCCCCAGGGCAGAGCACGCCATGGGGATGGGAGGGGGATCATTTTTCCAAGCCTCCCACTGCAGAGCCCTGTCTAGCAGCAAGAGGGAGATGCTGCTAGCAGCCTCAGCCCCTCAACAGGTCTGTCAGGCTGGAGGAGACAGCCCAGCAGCTTCCTGACTCAGTTTCCCCCTCAGTACCACACAGCGGATGCCCCAGGACCACAGTGCCAGTGAGCTGTGGGGTGCCCGAGAGGTCCAAGGGTGCAGTCCCAGGGCACTGTCTGTGGTGAGACCCATGAGATCCCACTCCAGGCCAGACACCAGTGACCACAGGCAGCAAACCAGCCCCTCACCCCGCCTTGGGGACAGGCAGCTGCTTGAAAAGCAGCATTTAGGCAGGCGAGGGGCACGCAGCGGGGGATTTACAGCTCAACCCTCTGCCCACGTGGAGAACTGGAAATGTTCAGTGCCATTAATTTCCGCTAAATTATTATACTGGTTCACCAGGGTTTGTAACAAAACGATAAGGAATCAAATTGCTTTAATTCCCTAAGAATTGCTATGACGTCTCCTCCAAAAGGAGTAAATTATTTTATTGCATCAGGGAAAATGAAAATTAATTTTGCTTTCAGAGAGAAAACCCCACCACACAGCATTCAGCCCCAGCACAGCACTGCTGCCCTAAAATATGAGACCTTAAAAAATTCCCTTACTATTTCCTTCCCTGTTCATCTTCAGCAGAGGCTGGCTCAGAGGATCTCAGGGTGACTCACGGGACCTCTGGAGGTCTCCAACCCCAGCCTGAGCCCCTCTTGTCCCATTGACACTTGTCCCCCCACTACAGAGCAAAGAGCCCAGCTCTGGCCCTGCTCCTGCAGCCCTGGAGGCTGCTGGTCCCCTGTGTCCAGGCCACGCCACTGGCTCACACCCAGCGTCTGTCTCCTGGGGCTACACGGCAAGAAAACCTCCCTGGAAAGTTGTGGTAACAGCCTGGCCCAAGGTGGTGCTTGGGGGATTGGGCTCCTCTCCAGGAGGGCCTGCGTGTCCCAACGGCTTTTTGATTCTCTGAGAGGTGCTGCAACAAAAGGGAGGTGTTGGCAGTGGGGAGATGTCCCTGCCGTGGGAAGGTGCTGCCCGTGCTAAGGGGGCACATCCCGCTCCTGCTGCCTGGCTGCTGCGCATGGCCGAACCCGGCCCCGGCTTGGGCTGCTCCAGCCCCACAGCTCCCAGAAGCTGCTCCACTCACCCACCGCAGCCTGGGGATGTCCAGCGCCCGCGCGGGTGCTGGAGCCCAGCACTGCCTGGGTTCACCCTGCCCGGACCCAGCAAACAGTCGTCCAGGTGCAGTGGGAGGAGGTCAGTGTTCTTCGCATTTGCATTGATGGCTGTTTAATGAGTTAATTTTCCTTCACACTATTGATTTCCCTGGGCTCTGCTGCGAGGTTGCTTGCCTCTGGGTAATGACGGTTCGGTTCGGCCTCTGTGAGTGGGGCCCTGCCTTAAATCCACAGGACACGCTGGTGTGGTGCAGGCAGGGAGCATCCCACCACTTGAGGCTGCTTCAGGCAGGGCTGGCGGGGGCTCATTTTTCCAGTTTGGTGATGATGATGAAGCTCTGGGAGAAGGCTCTTGCCCTGGGGAATCATGTTCAGAGCTTGAATTTACACCAGATACTTAAAACAACACAAGCCTGGCTTTTCTCCTCTCCAATCTGCTGCAGACCGAGATGGACGCTCCTGTCACACAGATGTATACACATATGCACACACACACACAGAGCCCCTTCTTGCACCATCACAGCCAGCACAAAGGGGCCCGGGGGTCCTGTCCCTCACACTGTCCCCTTGCTGTGACACCTGCATGGGGACAGGCGTCTCCAGACAGCATCACCCCTGCCCAGCCACCTCCAGCAGCGCTGGGGCTGCTTGATGGAGCCAGATGATGTTCACAGCCCAGCCTGGGTGCCAGTTCTCACCCTCCTTCTGCTTTCCCCCTTGCCACCTTCACTCCAGCTCCTGGCACCAGCAAAGGAAGGAGAAGGGCTGCCAGCCCCGCCAGCCCCAGTGCTGCCCATCTCCCCTGGGACTGGAGCGGCACCATCTCTGGCACATGGATGGGTTGGCAGCCCCATGTCCACAGCTCGAAGGAACCGCAGGTGACCCGGGAGGTGGCATGTCCAGAGCAGCCTTTGGGCACAGAGGAGGGCAGGGGTTCAGCCCACCGCACACCTGCCTCATCGGGGTGCTCAGGAGGGACAAACAAAAGGAGCTGGAACTCTTAACGCGTGATCAAGATTATGATTTAATTGGCATAACAAAGGCTTGGTGGGCTCAGCCACATGACTGGAATATTAATATGGAAGGATGCAGCTTGTTCTGGAAAGACAGGCAGGGGATTAAGGAGGAATGTGTTGCTTTGTATATTAAGGCTGGATACATTTTGTTTGCAATCAGGGAGAACCTGGCTGCCATCCTGCTGTGGCGGCTGTGCTGCACGCCAAGGGGCTCTTGGTGAGCGGTTGTCAGGCTCACAAAAGCCCAGGATGGAGAATGTCCCTACCCAGGTGGCCAGCATGGATCCCGGACAGCAGAAACAGACAGCAAACATTCCCAAGGTATTAAAAGTGAGTTTTTGGGGAAGAGATGAGTAGAAGATAAAGGCTCTGGCTTTGCCTCTAACCTCCAGGGCATGTGGGATGAATGCAGCTGGGACATGAAGGAGCTCCTTGTCCTGTGGAGGGAAAGAGCCAGAGCCTGGGATCAAGAAAAGGGACCTCCAGGAATGCCCAGACCAACATACTGCTCTGAGCAGGGCCAGTTAGATCAGGGTGGGGGGGCTTTGTTCAGGTACAGTTCAAATAATCTTCACAGAGAGCCCAAACCTTTGTGAGTCCTGGGCCAGGGGCTGACCACCCCCATGGGACAAGTCTGTCCTTATTTCAAGTTCCCTGAGCCCGCTGAGTCTTGTCCTGCCCCTGGACACCCCAAGTGTCCCCTGCTCCAGCCCTCTCCTACCCCCCATTATTGGCCATTTCTGTCACCCACATCTCACGGGTCTGGCTGGGGGGCACCATGCCAAAGGCCACGCCAGAGGCTGTGGCAAGAGGGAGAGCATCCTGCGCTCTCTCCATATGGCAAGCCTTGGGCCAGGTGGCTGAGGAGTGGCTGGGAAGCAGGCAACAGGTTTGGATGCCTTGATTTTGTGTTCCAAACTGATGCATTTACATTCAAAGGGAAAAGAAGGATTCAGTGAGCAAGGCAACGAGCATGTGTGGGGAGGAAGGGGACAGGTAAAGGCAGGCCTGATGGTGCAGTGTGGGAAGGGGAAGCCCTTGACTGGGGATGCTGCGGTGCTGGGGGCATTCACTGCCTCAGTGCATCAGCCTGTATCAGCTGGGGTGTGCAATTAGCACCAGTGAAAGGGCAACGACTCTGGCAGGAACAGGGCTGGGTGGCCTGGAGAGACCACGCAGTGCAGGCAGGCCAGGCCTGGCAGCCCTCTCTGCAGATGTGGGCAGAGCTGGCAGCAGGAGAGCCCAAGGCAGGAGGGGTTTAGCCAAAGTCAGGGGGCTGGGACAGCAGAAGAGCAATGGTGTACAGCTCTTTAAAAAAAAAAGAAACCCACATAGAGCTCAGCACAGCTTTGGTGAAGACCAGGAGAAGCGGTGAAGCAGCCCCAGAACGCCGCAGGACAGCACATGGAGGAGCAGCCGCCAGCTTCTCATGGGCAAACCCTGGCAAACCCAAACTGATTTTCTCCTTTCACAGAAGAATGGTAAAAGCAGTGTGTATATCTTGATGTTTGTAAGGCTTTTGACACAGGTTCATAAAAGACTCTTAGAAGAAAGTTGCAGATCATATTCAGTCTAACCTTGCTATAAAATCAGTGCTGGTCCCAGCTTGGGTAACCACCTCTGGGCTGCAGCTGCCAGCAGGTGAGATAACAGATACACGACTTGCAGACAACATAGAGAGATAGGAAGAGTGGAAATTATGTTGAAAGGTAGATTCCTAACCTCAAACTCTCCATCCATGACAAATTAAATAAACAGACTTGGGGTACAGGACACCACAACACTAGCAGCATCCCAGCAAAACCAGGCCATTGTATAAACAAGAAATGGGAAGCAAAAAGAAGGTGAGTAATTCTGGTGGGAAGAACCTGACATTCTAATAAATCACAGCATAACAGGGGGCTAACAGCATGAAAGGAGCAAATGTGATGCTGGGATGCGTAATCAGGAGTGCTTTGGAGATGCTGGAGACGGCTCTGCCTTTCTCCATGGCACCAGGGAGGCATCTATGTCTGGACATTGCCTTTTGGGCCAGTTGGAGAGGAACCAGGGAAGGATGTCAGAGACCTGGAAAACATGACCAGCAAGAAAAATGGGCAAGACATGGGACTGCTTAATTGGTAGGAGAGAGCTGAGGGGGCAGCAGCAGCAGCAGTCTGCAGGAATGTAAATGACTCCTGAAATGAGGAAAGGATTAATCTGCCCGTGCCAGATAATGCAAGGAGAAACAGGCTTAAATTATTACAGGAAAATTCAAGATAGGCACTGGTAAAAAAATTCCTGGTTGCATAGGGGAGGGTCTGGAGTCTCCATTGCTGAGGTTTCTGGGAGAGCCGTGTCCCAGGCAGCCTGGCACTAGCTGGCATTAGCATTAGCTGGTCCCAAAGGTTCCCTTGTTTCTAGGATTTTACCATTTCTGGGTAACCTATGAAAACCCCTTAAATCATGGGCCTGGCTGGCTTCATGGCCTGCAAAGAAAGAAAGGCAAGCCCTGAGAATAACCCCTAGAGACCTAAAAGGATGAAAAGGTCTGTAGGGACCACAGGGGCAACACCAGCACCATCCCACACAGGGATCAAAAGAGCTTCCCCCATGAACTGACAGTGAAGTCAAGGCTGGAGAAGTCACAGGAATGAACTTCTGGGGCAAAGCAAAGCAGGCAAAGCTCCTGTGGGCAGCAGACCCCATGTCATGCCAACAGGGTGCTCAACAGGAGCCTGGGGGAAGAGGACCCTAGTGAGGAAACCTGCCTGGAAGCAAAATTAGTTGGATTCAGTGAGAGGAAAATGTGCCAGGGGAGAAACAGTGTTTAAAGAGCTGAGGGCTGCGCAGTTTGAATTTGTGAAATTATTTCTGTTGTCTCCATCCAGGGGCAGTCATGGCCGGTGGCTCTGCTTTAGTTGCATGCACAGGATGAGCAGAGCTCAAGCCAGAGGCAGGTGATGGATGTTCAGGGACCTGGTTAATGATGAGCAGCATGTTAAGCACCTTTCACTCTCGTTAATTGGAGGAGTGATTAGAAGCACCTGTGAGCTGGCAGCTCTGAAGCAACAGGAGGCACAAAACTGGAGCAGAAAGTAAATCCTGGGGAGCACTGGGAAACTGCTGCTGGCAAATCTTTCTCTTCCAAGCTAAAGCTGCTGTCCACAGGGTGGCCCTGGGGTTGGGTTTGACCAGATGACAGCTCCTGTCACCATCACTGGCTTCGTGGGGTCTGCATAGCAAGGGTGGCAGGTGGGGGGCAGAAGGATCCTCAGTCCTTTTCTTCCCAGCCTGGGATTGCAGCCGCAGAAGAGCAATTGTAAAAGATGAAGGCTAAATTCTCCATAGACACGAAGTTTTGAGTGAATTCATGCCCTGTACATGCCTGTGGGATAAGGTGGGCTGTAATACTGCGTCCCAGGGACAGCCTCATGGGACAGCCTGCCTTGGGGTGTGTGGAGCCCTGTGGGGGAGGAGGCTCCCAGGTCCTCGCTGCGTGATCCATTACAAACGTACACCTGCACACGAGCAGGAGGTAGTGTTGGACAGTCCCCAGGTTTACAGTAACAACAAAGCAGAGGGCTCACGGCAGGGCCAGGGCAAGCAACGGCCCCACGAACCACAGCTCAGCACCAGGGAACTGCCATGGCAAAGGCGACTGGCCAGGAAATTCCCAATTCCTAGGAGCACTCCATCTCTTCTGCCATCAATCATCTGCAGCAGCAAAACCCAGAAAAACGCTTAATAATCCCAAATAATCCCACAGGAAAATTTCCAACAGAAATCATGTAATTTATCTGACAGAGGCTCCTGAGGGCAGGGGAATTTCTTCAAATAACCACATCCAAGGAAACCTTTGTCCTTGAGCAGGGAGTTTCCAGCAGAAGCTGCCTTACAGGCTCCCCAGGCTAAGGCTGAGGAAACACCAGTCTGTGAAATCGCTCGCTGGAGTGCCCTGCATAGGCTGGGGTCTGCCCCTGCAGCAACCTGAGCGCAGGCAGGGTAACCCTGCAGGCAATAAGCAAAGCCAGGGCTGAGAGGCACCTGGTCTGGGGCAGCTCCAGTCCCCCACACGGTTTGGCCACCACTTCAGCTTCTCCCAGAGGAGCCCATCGCCTCCCTGCTGTCAGCTCCAGTGAAGGGTGCCTGACATACCGGAGTTTCACCAAGGGTCATCCCAGGGTCACTCCTGGAGTTGGGGTCCTGAGGTGCCCATGGGTCTGAGCAGAGGTGCCCAAGCATCTCACCTGGGCTCAGAGCTGCCCTTCAGGCCTTGCACTGGAAAGGCAGCCTGCTTTAACCCGACCTACCACACCGGTCCTTAAGACTCCGAATTCTGCCTTCATGGTAAGCCTGGATAATTACTCATGCATGCTTACAGGCTGCAGGGTCTTTAAAAGCCTTCCTTCCCCCTCCAGCTGCCTGCAGGCTCTGTATTTCTCAGGGGCATAGGTGTGCTTCAACAGCTGGGAAGGGAAGGAGAGAAGGGAAGGATTTGTGCTGCATTACAGTAACTCTCTCTCCTCCCTGCTGCAACAGATCTGGCTGGGACCTGACCATGGCCACAGCCAGCGGAAAGGGGGTTCCCTGCCCGCTTGCCCTGCATGTAGCCGGCAGTTTTAGGGGGCAGCTCCAGTCTTCTTGTTTGCTGCTTCACCAGAAGCACTCGGCTGCTGAGCTCTGCTTCTCACCCACTTTGCAGCACAGCAGGGGCTGGGCTGACACCCCTGTCCCCAGTGGGAGCCGGTGGCTGGATTTGCATGTACCCCTTGCCCAGGTTGCTTGGGTGTCACTGCCCACCATTGAGTGCTCCCAAGCAAAATCCTCCCAGAAGACCTTTGTAAACATAACTGATGCTTTTACTGCCAGTGTGACTCTACTGCCTCCATCTCTGCTCCCTGGCTCCTGTCTCTGACATAGCCCCTGCTCCCCAGCTGCTGCAGCTGTGACTCCAGCCGATGGACTTGTGCACAGGGAGGGCCACCAGCAAAAGCATCAAGTATGCACCTGCTCTGAGGATGTAACAGCACTGGCATGTAAGAAGCCGATGGGCTCATGCACAGGGAGTGCTGGTAAATCTTCCTGCAGCCTGTCTGCGGAGCCCTGGCCAAGCCTCGCTGGGTGCTGGGTCCAAGGCAGTTGTCTGCACCTGGCACTGGGCCATGGTCCCATGGATGTCACCTCCCATCTCTGGCGCCAGAGAACAACTTTGGAGCACCTTTCCCACAGCTCCAGCCTTTGGATGCTCAGTGTTAGAGAACATTCCCCTCTAGGGCATGAGATGGTTGATGCAGGCAGAGATGGGTTTAGCCAAAGCATTTCCCAAAGCAACTGATCTTTGCTTCAGGCAGTGCAAATCTCTGCAAAATCAAAATCACTTTTGTGACATTCTGAATCAACTTAAGGGGGGGTGTTCTAGAGAAGACACAGACACATCTAAAAGATGTGATTTTATATGGTCTCTGGCAATTGCTCCTCAAACGTCCCTCTGAACCCCAGACCAGAGACCAAGTGGGTGTCAGGCCCCCTGAGGTGGTTCTGCACAGTACCTGGTTCACAGACACAGAGCTCATGTACCGAATTAAGGGTACAAACCCCATGGCTCAGATAAAGCCTTCTGTCAACATCTGAACCATTGGAGGTAAAGGAGCAGAGGCTGAGCAGCCCAATAGCCCTATCACACTGAAACTCTGATCTGAAGTGACAGATTGGCGCTCTCCAGTCACACCTGTGGGGACAGGATGCTTGAAGATGCTGGAGCTGTCCTGACTGCCAGGTGCAGCATGCTCAGGCTGGCTGTGACCCCTTGTTATGGCCAGAACATGGTCCATTCATGCCAATGACTTCAGTGCAATAACCCCAGTCATTTTGCCCAGGTTTATAACAGCATGAGCAATCTATCTTGAAATCTGCTTCTAGAGAAAAAGGATGAACTAAAACCAGATCTGTCTGCTGATGTGCATCTGATTGGGGTTTACATATCTCAGTCTAAGGTACAGACTTGGAAACAATATTGTGTGTCCACTATAAAATTTGCAGGACAGCTTCTGGAGAGCTTCTAGACAAATGAACCCCTCTGTCTTGCTTTACAAATAGATCATCAAAGAGTGGTGGGAAACATGAGATCCTGGTCCTCAGTTCCTGCCAACCTCCATCCTGAGAGCCTGGGTGGAGGTCAGACAGAGCAGCTTGGCAGTGATGAGAACTGAGCCTGGACCCAGTGCTGTGTGGCCAAGCCTTTGGCATGAGAGAATGCACAGTAGAAAGGAACTGAGGGATCCTTCACACACCTTGTGCTGGGAAAAATGTCTGCAACAGCCCAGAAAGACTATTCTGTGCATAAAAGCTTCAGAGCCCCCAGCAAAGCCACCAGTTTGTAAGGAGGCCACAGATAACCACTGGAGACACACCAATCTCCCCAGAAACAGGCAAGTGAAAGACCCCTCTGAGATGTGCAAATGTACAGATGGCCACAACAAGCAAATGGCTGCTACATCAGCAGTTGAGACCAATTTACTGAGGTGGATGAAGCCCAGCATCCCTGTACCAAAAAACCCCCCATGGCAGTTAATTGCTCTTTTAATGACCTCTTCAGAATGCTTCCAAAAACTGTGGAGTGGCTGCCCTGTTCCTGGTTGAGGACTGCCATCATGGAGAAAAATCTTTATCTCTCTGAGCCTGTATTGTGGGGTGACACATCCAGCTAGAGGGAAACCACACTTGCTCTGCCTGTCCCTGCCTGTGAGACAGGCAGAAGCCTCAGCACCCTGGGCTCAGCAGCACCCAGGCAGGCACAGTTTTTGCAGGCAGCACTGGAACATCTCTCTCTGCAAGAGGACAAGTTTAGCCTGGAAACACTTGACATTTATTCAGCCTCAGGAGACTCCTTCCTTCCTGCTGCCAAAGCCATCCCCGCGGCAGCCAGTGCCTGTCCCTGTGGTGGCAGCATAAGAGCTGCACAGGCCTGCAGTGTGCCGGCCTGGGCACACGCACCCGCCCAGCTGAACGCTGCAGCACTGAGGTGTGCCTGGGTAATCTGTACGGCCACGGAATAGTAAGGAGGTATTGGAAATCTCCAGGGCTCCCGTCCAGGAGAAGCAGCGTGGTTGGTACTAGCCTGCAGGCATGGCTTGGCACTGTGCTGCTGCTCAGTCCAGGTGCTCCTGGGTGGGGAGGCTGCACCTTCTGCTGCAAAATCTGCATCTTGGATAAATTGGTGATATTTGCAAGAGGGGCATGTCATGTTGGAGGTCTCTATCCCTGGTGGCAAGCTCAGACCTTGCTGCTCTTCACACACACAGGCGCAGAGCTGCGCTTGGTGGCCTGCAGGCAGTTGTGCAGCTGTAGGTGCTGGTGTCACTGCCCCAGTCACACAGCGAGCATGATGCCAGTCATAACCACCACCCTTAGGACACAGCCCAGGAGCCTGTGCCCAGCTCTCTGCAGACCTTGGGAGCTCTTGGGACCTCTCTGTAAGCAGGAGCACAACCTGGGTACCATCAGGCCCCAAATGATGCTGCTTCTCCTGCTTCAGGGACACTGGCCGGGAGAAAGTCACAGGCACCCAAAGAACCGATGTCCCAGCAGGAGAGCCGGCTGCAGATCAGCCTCTGCCTTTCCCATCAATGTTCTGTTAAATCCAATGAAGTGTATTATTTCTTTAATTTTTTCATTGCTTTCTTTTGCATTTCTCACTGTTGCCTAGCTGAGATGCTATGAGTGGATGATCTATTTGTAAAGCAAGGCAGAGGGGTTCATTTATCTAGAAGCTGTCCATTTGCATTTTGCTTTTTCTGATTCCAATTAACACTGATTTCAAGGTAAGTATGTAACAGTAACACGTTTCTCCTTCAGCATGGGGCACATCTGTAAATCAGGTGGATGCTCATGCATGCGGTGGACAGCACAGTAGCCTCCACCCAGCACATCACAGGTAATGATGGCCCCTCCATGCATTCTGGTGTAGAGGTTGCCATGTTCCCCAGGAGGAGGCAGGTCTCCATGGGGGGGACCTGAGTCCAGAGAAGTTTGCCCAGGAAGACTGTCACAATCCCTCTTTATGGAGGCCAAAACTTTTTTTTTTTTTTTTTTCCCTCCAAATCAGATCAGAAGCAGGGATCACACACATTGTGCACAACGATGGTTATGGCAGCCAGGTCGTGCTCCAGGTGATGCTTGACCCCAGCTCAGTTCAGTTGAGCATCTTGCACTCACAGGGGTTACATCCTGCACCTAGGAGGATTTGGGAATAGCTGAGCTTAATCCGGCTTTCCAGAGAGGCTGAGGAGGGTTCCAGTACGGGTATCAAAGAGTGCTGGGGCCATCCAACAACAGAGCTCGGGCTGGCCTTGTGAGAGGACCAGGTGGGAATGGTCTCAGTTTGGGTGCAGCACTCAGTCCCGTTTGGTGTCACTAACACAATGAAATACCGACAGAGAGAAGCTGTTAGCCGGGAATTCTCTAGGTCACCTCGTCCAAAACACAACAATCCCACCCCATAAATAATAAAACAGATGTGGCCTGGACTAAACCTGGATTGGTAAATGTTTCCATTATAAAATCATACATTTTGTCTTTACTATGTCCAATTGTCCAATTCTGGGGCCCACAAAATTGAGAAGTCACAGAGGCATCAGTGACAGATGACCAAGATGGGCACAGGGCCCCTGAATGCAGGTGAAGTGGTTGGGCCAATTTCTTCTGGTGAAGAAGAGGTACCTAGGGGGCTGATCTAACAGCTGTTTACAGGCACTGGAAGGATGATGGAGCCAAACACTTATTGGCAGTGCCTGGTGATATGTTAAGGAGCAATAATCACAAAGTGAGTCCTGAAAGGTTCAAGTGGGATGTTAGGAAAACCCTTTCCTTGGGAGGAGGGTGCAGCCTTGGCACAGGTCACCAGAAGGGTGGGGGAATCTTTATTCTTGGAGGATGTTAAGGCTCAGGTAGGCAGAACCATGGCTGATCTCATCTCGCGATGGTCACCAATGTGGTGCTGGGAAGGGATGTCTAGAAAACGCTGTAACAAAACCTCCTGTGGTCCCTCCCAACCACATTGCAATTCTTTAATGTAGGTGTTAAAATGATATTTGCCAGATGAATTCTCATTCAGGAGAAGATTTGTTTGTGTCTTTGAAATGATGGGGTTTCAACCCCAAGCCCCAAATTAAGGTTGACATGTGTGTGATTCCCACAGCCCTTCACAAAGTGGGGGTGAGTTTGCCTTTAGGCTTCCCTCCAGGGTGGGCCGGCCTGGCAGGGAGAGCCATTGGGTAAAGGAGCCCCAGGTGTCTGCAGTAAGTAACCCAAGGTCAGGTGTCCCACTTGGGGATAAAAGCTGGGACCACTTGCAGGCAGGGGCAGTGTCTGTCTGTGAGGTGGATGCCCTGTGCAGAGTTCCCTGTTGGGGAAGGACCTCCCGCCTCCCTGGGACTGGGCTCCAGTCAGGTCTGGCCTTTGCAAACGTGGGCTGTGCAGAGAGTCAGTGTGTGGCTTCCTTGGTCTTATGTATTTGGCTTGTTGACTCAGTTGTCTTCTGGGAGACTGCATTTCACAATTTATTCAACCCATTGTTGGTCGTGTGGTGTTGTCGTTGGGGTTAGTGGGATTAATGTCAATTATGTATAATCTGACTGATTTGTTTGTACCCCCAGCACTCACCCATGTACTGACCCTTCTGTACCAAATACAATTTGGTTATTGGTTCATCTTTATGCTGGCTGTGTGTCCTTTAAGCTAGGCCTAATAATTGGCAAAAGAGTCTTGCTTTACTGTTTCCTAACAACTGGCTTGTCTATTTTACATGTACAGCAATGAGTCACTTAACAACCCTTAGGTGTTCTTTTGAGACCAACTGACCAAAAAGTGGTTTATCTGAAAATAAGATGTGCTGGTTTTCTGGTCATAAAGTACCAATTAATTCCACCTTTACAGACATTCTTCATACAAAGGCCAAGGTGCTACTCTGGAGACAGAGGGAGGATATAGCAAAGGATGCTGCTGGTTGGCCAGAGGTTGACCGGTGCAAGATGAAACAAAAAGATCAGGTACAAGCATGCCTGGTGGCTAGAGAAGGGGCAAGCAGAGGTAGGGAAAGTGGAAGGCACCAGAGAGGAATACTTCAGACATGTTGACCTTGAGAAAAAGCATTTGAATCTGGGGGCAGGAGAGATAAAGGTCTACACGCATGTGAGATCTCAGCAGTGTCCACCAGTGCCATCCATGGGCAAGGAGCCAGGCTCAGGGAAGAGAAAAGGTGGAAGGTGAAGATGTGGGTTGGAGCAAATGAGAAAGAATAAAGGGAATGCTGCAGAGAAGGAAGTCCTGCCTCACGGGGGAGAGCACAGTGGTACACTGGCTACACAGGGGACCTGGAAGAGGTGTAGAATGGGGTAGGTGTAGCTCCATGACAGATAATGTCCCTTGGTTGTGTCTGCTGTGTTTCACCTACACGTGTGCAGTGACAGGTACCTCAAGCACACCAGCACTGCCCGGGGGTGCTGCCTGCTCCCTGCCCAGGAGCCCTTCATCACCAGCGAAGAGTTGTATAGCCAAGAGGACAGCACCTGGGGAAAGCTGGGAGGCGCAGAGTCTGTGTGCCAGACAGAGGGCACAGGACACCACCAGGGCCACACGGAGCTGGACAAGCCAGGAGTTCCAAGGGAGCAGTGCTGGGCTGTACCAGCATCCCCCCGGGGCCTGGCAAGTGGGACAGCTGCACCGTGCTCCATCAACCAGCCCAGAGTCTCAGCAGAGATAATCAGCTCTAGCAGAGTTTCCTTTTGGTGCCGGAGCTCACTTGCTCAGAGAAACTCTGCATCAGCCGGGAGGATGGAGCGACTCAGCACTGCCAGCCCCGCTCCTCTCCCCGATCTGCTCGAGCCTTCTCCCGCAGCAAGGGCAGTACTGATACTGCTGGCCACCGCGGCAAGGCTGCTGCTGGCCCGCTGGGCTGGAGGGGCCGTGGCTGCTGCACCGCGCTGCCCCCGGCACTCCGAGGAGGTCTGGCTGGGAGGAATTTCAACCCCTCGGCAGGCCCGTCTCGTGGTCAGCCAGCGGCGGAGCCTGACCCGGCCGGGTCGCTCCCTGCCGAGGCCCTCCCGGGACCCGCGTCTGCCCACAGGGCGGCCCCTGGAGGCCCGCTCCGGGCAGCTGCATTCCCTCCTCTCCGGCCGGCGGCCTCCCGACTCCGCTCCCGCGCTCTCCCGGCGCCTTCGCACCTCTCGAGGC